>NW_027288438.1:0-120212 GCF_047511675.1 Marmota flaviventris
CTTTGAATTTTTAGGTTTCACTTCGTTTTCCCCTATAGGGATACATGCATTTGGAACTCTAAATCAAACACAGTTTCTGCTAGGTGCTTGAAACTTGACTAACTCAATTAGTTCTTGGTGCACTCTTTACATTTTGTTCCCCATTGAAGTGGCCCTGAGTAGAGGCAAGGACTATACACTTTCATTTGAAATCATTTGCATAGCTTCCACAGAAATCCGAGTTTACTGGAATCTCAGCAAATATTTTTTCACCCAATCTTGGGAATACTCATGAGGAAACATGAATATACCAGTTGAACTTGGCTGCCCAAATTTCGTTCTTCTATGTTGTAGCGTTCATTGGCAGGAATACATTGAATTCTTCAGTTTCACTTCGTTCTCCCCTATAGGGATACAGGCATTTGAAACTCTACATCAAACAGGATTTCTGCTAGCTGCTTGAAACTTGACTCAGTCAATTAGTTGTCAGTGCCCTCTCTATGCTTTGTTCCCTGTTTAAGTACCTATAAGCAGAGCCCATGAAAATAGACTTTCCTTTGAAAGCGTTTGCAGACCTTCCACAGAACTCTGATTTTACTGGAATTTCAGCGAATGTTTTTTCTCCCAATCTTGGTAATACTTGGCAAGGATTATCATTATACCCGTTGCACTTGGCTGCTGAAATTTCTTTCTTCAAGCTTGAAGCGTTCGTTGGCTGTAACACTTTGAAGTTTAAGGGTTCACTTCGTTTTACCCTATAGGAATATGTGAATTTGGATCTCTAAATCAAACACGGTTTTTGCTAGCTGCTTAAAAATTGACTCAATCAATGAGTTCTAAGTGCGCTCTCTATGCTTTGTGCCCTTATGAAGTAGCCATTAGAATAGGCAAGACAAATACACTGCAATTTCAGCGTTTGCAGAGCAACTGCAGAACTCTGAGTTTACTGGAATCTCAACAAATATTTTTTCAAACGATCTTTTGGATGATTGCTGGAAAGATGCGTATACCATTTGCACTTGACCATCCAAGTTTTGTTCTTTCAGGTTGTAGCATTCACTTTCAGGAACACTTTGTATTTTAGGTGTCACTTCGTTTTCCCCTATAGGGATACATGCGATTTGGAAATCTAAATCAAACATGGTTTGTCCTAGCTGCTTAAAACGTGACTCAGTTATTTAGTTCTCAGTGTGTTCACTTTGCTTTATTCTTTTTTGAATTTGCTCTAAGCAGAGGCAAGGAAAATACACTTTCATTTGAATGCTTTTACAGAACGTCCACAAATTGGGATTTTACTGGAATTTCAGCAAATATTTTTTCACGCGATCTTGTAGATTCTCAGCACGGATTTGAGTATACCACTGGCACATGCCTGGCCAATTGTTTTTTTTTTTTTCTTTTAGGTTGGAGCGTTCATTGGCAGCAATTGTTTGAATTTTTAGGTTTCACTTTCTTTTCCCTTACAGGGATACATGTTTTTGAAACTCTAAATCAAACATGGTTTTTGCTAGGTGCTTGAAACATGACACACTCAATTCTTTCTCAGTGTGCTCTCTAGGCTTTGTTCCCTACTGAAGTTGTCTTAAGCAGATGCAAGGAAAGTACACTTTTATTTTAAAGCATCTACACAGCGTCCACAGAACTCCGAATTTACGGGAATCTCAGCAAATATTTTTTCACCCGTTCTTGTTGATACTTGGCAGGAAACATGAGCATACCAGTTACACGTGGCTGCCCAAATTTCATTCTTGTATGTTGAAGGGTTCATTTATATATTTTTAGATTTCACTTCATTTTTCCTTATAGGGATACATGCATTTGGAACCCTAAATGAAGTAGGGTTTGGGCTAGCTACTTTAAAAAAGACATAGTAAACTAGTTCTCAGTGCACTCTCTATGTTTTCTGCCTTGTTGATGGATCCCTAAGTACAGGCAAGGAAAATGCACTTTCAATTGAAAGCTTCCAGAGGACTTCGAGTTTTCTGCAATATCAGCTACCATTTTGTCACCCAATCTTCTTGCTACTCTTCAAGAAAGATTTGGGTTCCAACCAAGAATTGTGTTTCCAGCGAAATTAAGCTTCAGGATGGAAGATGAAATTAAAACCTTCCACGATAAACAAAAGTTAAAAGAATTTGCAGCTAGAAAACCATCTCTTCAAAACATCCTTGGCAAAACATTACAGGAAGAGGAAATGGAAAATAACAATGAAAACCAACAGTGGGAGGTAGGACACTAAAGGGGGGGAAATAATCAAAGTGGAAAACAAACCATGTTTAGTAACATAAATAAACAAATATGGCTGGAAGAACAACCCATATCTCAATAATAACCCTAAATGTTAATGGCTTAAACTCACCAATCAAGAGACACAGGCTAGTAGAATGGATCACAAAACAAGACCCAACAATATGCTGCCTACAGGAGACGCATTTGATAGGAAAAGACATACATAGGCTGAAGGTGAAAGGTTGGGAAAAATCATATCACTCATATGGACTTCGGAAACAAGCAGGAGTATCCATACTCATATCAAATAAAATAGATTTTAAGCCAAAGTTAATCAAAAGGGATAAAGAGGGACACTACATACTGCTCAAGGGAACCATACACCAACAAGACATAACAATCATAAATATATATGCCCCAAACAATGGTGCAGCTATGTTCATCAAACAAACTCTTCTCAAGTTCAAGAGTCTAATAGACCACCATACAATAATCATGGGAGACTTCAACACACCTCTCTCACCAATGGACAGATCTTCCAAACAAAAGTTGAATAAGGAAACTATAGAACTCAATAACACAATTAATAACCTAGACTTAATTGACATATATAGAATATACCACCCAACATCAAACAGTTACACTTTTTTCTCAGCAGCACATGGATCCTTCTCAAAAATAGATCATATATTATGTCACAGGGAAACTCTTAGACAATACAAAGGAGTAGAGATAATACCATGCATCCTATCTGATCATAATGGAATGGAACTGAAAATCAACGATAAAAGAAGGAAGGAAAAAGAATATATCACTTGGAGAATGAACAATAGGTTACTGAATGATCAATGGGTTATAGAAGACATCAAGGAGGAAATTAAAAAATTCTTAGAGATTAATGAAAACACAGACACAACATATCGGAATCTATGGGACACATTGAAAGCAGTTCTAAGAGGAAAATTCATTGCTTGGAGTTCATTCCTTAAAAAAAGAAAAAACCAACAAATAAATGATCTCATACTTCATCTCAAAATCCTAGAAAAAGAAGAGCAAAACAACAGCAAAAGAAGTAGAAGGCAAGAAATAATTAAAATCAGAGCTGAAATCAATGAAATCGAAACAAAAGAAACAATTGAAAAAATTGACAAAACTAAAAGTTGGTTCTTTGAAAAAATCAACAAAATCGACAGACCCTTAGCCATGCTAGCGAAGAGAAGAAGAGAGAGAACTCAAATCACTAACATACGGGATGAAAGAGGCAATATCACAACAGACACTTCAGAAATACAGAAGATAATCAAAAATTATTTTGAATCCTTATACTCCAATAAATTAGAAGATAGTGAAGGCATAGATAAATTTCTGAAGTCATATGATCTGCCCAGATTGAGTCAGGAGGATATAGACAACCTAAACAGACCAATATCAATTGAGGAAATAGAAGAAACCATCAAAAGACTACCAACTAAGAAAAGCCCAGGACCGGATGGGTATACAGCAGAGTTTTACAAAACCTTTAAAGAGGAACTAATACCAATACTTTTCAAGCTACTTCGGGAAATAGAAAAAGAGGGAGAACTTCCAAATTCATTCTACGAGGCCAACATCACCCTGATACCTAAACCAGACAAAGACACTTCAAAGAAAGAAAACTACAGACCAATATCTCTAATGAACCTAGATGCAAAAATCCTCAATAAAATTCTGGCCACTCGGATACAAAGGCACATCAAAAAAATTGTGCACCATGATCAAGTAGGATTCATCCCTGGGATGCAAGGCTGGTTCAATATAAGGAAATCAATAAATGTTATTCACCACATCAATAGACTTAAAAATAAGAACCATATGATCATCTCGATAGATGCGGAAAAAGCATTCGACAAAGTACAGCATCCCTTTATGTTCAAAACTCTAGAAAAACTAGGGATAACAGGAACATACCTCAATATTGTAAAAGCAATCTATGCTAAGCCTCAGGCTAGCATCATTCTGAATGGAGAAAAATTGAAGGCATTCCCTCTAAAATCTGGAACAAGACAGGGATGCCCTCTCTCACCACTTCTGTTCAACATAGTTCTCGAAACACTGGCCAGAGCAATTAGACAGACGAAAGAAATTAAAGGCATCAAAATAGGAAAAGAAGAACTTAAATTATCACTATTTGCAGATGACATGATTCTATACCTAGCAGACCCAAAAGGGTCTACAAAGAAACTATTAGAGCTAATAAATGAATTCAGCAAAGTGGCAGGATATAAAATCAACACGCATAAATCAAAGGCATTCCTGTATATCAGCGACAAATCCTCTGAAATGGAAATGAGGACAACCACTCCATTCACAATATCTTCAAAAAAAATAAAATACTTAGGAATCAACCTAACAAAAGAGGTGAAAGACTTATACAATGAAAACTACAGAACCCTAAAGAGAGAAATAGAAGAAGATCTTAGAAGATGGAAAAATATACCCTGTTCATGGATAGGCAGAACTAACATCATCAAAATGGCGATATTACCAAAAGTTCTCTATAGGTTTAATGCAATGCCAATCAAAATCCCAACGGCATTTCTTGTAGAAATAGAGAAAGCAATCATGAAATTCATATGGAAAAATAAAAGACCCAGAATAGCAAAAACAATGCTAAGCAGGAAGTGTGAATCAGGCGGTATAGCGATACCAGACTTCAAACTATATTACAGAGCAATAGTAACAAAAACAGCATGGTACTGGTACCAAAACAGGCGGGTGGACCAATGGTACAGAATAGAGGACACAGAAACCAATCCACAAAACTACAACTATCTTATATTTGATAAAGGGTCTAAAAGCATGCAATGGAGGAAGGATAGCATCTTCAACAAATGGTGCTGGGAAAACTGGAAATCCATATGCAACAAAATGAAACTGAATCCCTTTCTCTCGCCATGCACAAAAGTTAATTCAAAATGGATCAAGGAGCTTGATATCAAATCAGAGACGCGCCGTCTGATAGAAGAAAAAGTTGGCTACGATCTACAGTCGGTGGGGTCGGGCTCCAAATTCCTCAATAGGACACCCATAGCACAAAAGTTAATAACTAGAATCAACAAATGGGACTTACTCAAACTAAAAAGTTTTTTCTCAGCAAAAGATACAATAAGAGAGGTAAATAGAGAGCCTACAACCTGGGAACAAATCTTTACTCCTCACACTTCAGATAGAGCCCTAATATCCAGAGTATACAAAGAGCTCAAAAAATTAGACAATAAGAGAACAAACAACCCAATCAACAAATGGGCCAAGGACCTGAACAGACACTTCTCAGAGGAGGACATACAGTCAATCAACAAGTACATGAAAAAATGCTCACCATCTCTAGCAGTCAGAGAAATGCAAATCAAAACCACCCTAAGATACCATCTCACTCCAGTTAGATTGGCAGCCATTATGAAGTCAAACAACAACAAGTGCTGGCGAGGATGTGGGGAAAAGGGTACACTTGTACATTGCTGGTGGGACTGCAAATTGGTGCAGCCAATTTGGAAAGCAGTATGGAGATTTCTTGGAAAGCTGGGAATGGAGCCACCATTTGACCCAGCTATTCCCCTTCTCGGTCTATTCCCTAAAGACCTAAAAAGAGCATGCTACAGGGACACTGCTACATCGATGTTCATAGCAGCACAATTCACAATAGCTAGACTGTGGAACCAACCTAGATGCCCTTCAATGGATGAATGGATAAAAAAAATGTGGCATTTATACACAATGGAGTATTACTCTGCATTAAAAAATGACAAAATCATAGAATTTACAGGGAAATGGATGGCATTAGAGCAGATTATGCTAAGTGAAGCTAGCCAATCCCTAAAAAACAAATGTCAAATGTCTTCTTTGATATAAGGAGAGTAGCTAAGAACAGAGTAGGGTCGAAGAGCATGAGAAGAAGATTAACATTAAACAGGGATGAGAGGTGGGAGGGAAAGGGAGAGAGAAGGGAAAATGCATGGAAATGGAAGGAGACCCTCAGAGGTATACAAAAGTACATACAAGAGGAAGTGAGGGGAAGGGGAAAAATAATACAAGGGGGACAAACGAATGTCAGTAAAGGGGGCAGAGAGAGAAGAGGGGAGGGGAGGGGAGGGGAGGGGAGGGGAGGGGGGATAGTAGAGGAGAGGAAAGACAGCAGAATACAACAGACACTAGTATGGCAATATGTAAATCAATGGATGTGTAACTGATGTGATTCTGCAATCTGTATATGGGGTAAAAATGGGAGCTCATAACCCACTTGAATCAAATTGTGAAATATGATATATCAAGAACTATGTAATGTTTTGAACAGCCAACAATAAAAAAAAAAAGAAAAAAAAATATATATATATTTAAAAAAAAAAAAAAAAAAAAAAAAAAAAAAAAAAAAAAAGAAAGATTTGTACATAAGTTGCACTTGGCTGCCCAAATCTTGTTTTTCTAGGTTGAAGTGTTCTTTGGCGGGAACACGTTGAAATTTTAGTTGTCACTTCATGTTCCCCTATTGGAATACATGCATTTGGAACTCTAAATCAAACACAGTTTGTGCTAGTGGCTTGAATCTTTCTTTACTCTCTCAATTAGTTCTAAGCTGGCTCTCAATGCATTGTTCCCGGTTGAAGTAGCCCTAAGCACAGGCAAGGAAAATACAATTTCATTTGAAAGCATTTGTAGTACTTCCAGAGAACTCCGAGTTGATGGGAATCTCAGCAAATATTTTGTCACCAGATCTTGTTGATACTTGGCAAGCAAGATGACTATACCAGTCGTACTTGGCTGCCCAAATCTTGTTTTTCTAGGTTGAAGTGTTCTTTGGCGGGAACACGTTGAAATTTTAGTTGTCACTTCATGTTCCCCTATTGGAATACATGCATTTGGAACTCTAAATCAAACACGGTTTGTGCTAGCTGCTTGAATCTTCACTCACTCGATAGGTTTTAAGGGTTTTCTTTATGCTTTTTTCCCTGTTGGTGTAGCCCTAGCAGAAGCAAGAAAAATACACTTTCTTTTGAAAGCGTTTGCAGACCTTCCACAGAACTCTGATTTTACTGGAATTTCAGCGAATGTTTTTTCTCCCAATCTTGGTAATACTTGGCAAAAATTATCATTATACCCGTTGCACTTGGCTGCTGAAATTTCTTTCTTCAAGCTTGAAGCGTTCGGTGGCTGTTACACTTTGAAGTTTAAGGGTTCAATTCGTTTTACCCTATAGGAATATGTGAATTTGGATCTCTAAATCAAACACGGTTTTTGCTAGCTGCTTAAAAATTGACTCAATCAATGAGATCTAAGTGCACTGTCTATGCTTTCTGCCCTTATGAAGTAGCCATTAGAATAGGCAAGAAAAATACACTGTAATTTCAGCGTTTGCAGAGCAACTGCAGAACTCTGAGTTTACTGGAATCTCAACAAATACTTTTTCAAACGATCTTTTTGATGATTGCTGGAAAGATGCGTATACCATTTGCAATTGACCATCCAAGTTTTGTTCTTTCAGGTTTTAGCACTCACTTTCAGGAACACTTTGTATTTTTAGGTGTCACTTCGTTTTCCCCTATAGGGATACATGCAATTTGGAAATCTAAATCAAACATGGTTTGTGCTAGCTGCTTGAAACTTGACTCAGTTATTTAGTTCTCAGTGTGTTCACTTTGCTTTTTGCTCTTTTGAATTTGCACTAAGCAGAGGCAAGGAAAATACACTTTCATTTGAATGCTTTTGCAGAGCTTCCACAAACTGGCATTTTACTGGAATGTCAGCAAATATTTTTTCACGCGATCTTGTAGATTCTCAGCAAGGATTTGAGTATACCAGTGGCACATGCCTGGCCAATTGTTTTTTTTTTTCTTTTAGGTTGGAGCGTTCATTGGCAGCAATAGTTTAAATTTTTAGGTTTCACTTTCTTTTCCCTTACAGGGATACATGTTTTTGAAACTCTAAATCAAACACGGTTTGTGCTAGGTGCTTGAAACATGACCCACTCAATTCGTTCTCAGTGTGCCCTCTAGTCTTTGTTCCCTACTGAACTTGTCCTAAGCAGAGGCAAGGAAAGTACACTTTCATTTTAAAGCATTTACACAGCGTCCACAGAACTCCGAATTTACGGGAATCTCAGCAAATATTTTTTCACCCGTTCTTGTTGATACTTGGCAGGAAACATGAGCATACCAGTTACACGTGGCTGCCCAAATTTCATTCTTGTATGTTGAAGGGTTCATTTATATATTTTTAGATTTCGCTTCATTTTTCCTTATAGGGATACATGCATTTGGAACCCTAAATGAAGTAGGGTTTGGGCTAGCTACTTTAAAAAAGACATAGTAAACTAGTTCTCAGTGCACTCTCTATGTTTTCTGCCTTGTTGATGGATCCCTAAGTACAGGCAAGGAAAATGCACTTTCAATTGAAAGCTTCCACAAGACTTCGAGTTTACTGGAATATCAGCTACCATTTTGTCACCCAATCTTCTTGCTACTCTTCAAGAAAGATTTGTACTCCAGTTGCACTTGGCTGCCCAAATCTTGTTTTTCTAGGTTGAAGTGTTCTTTGGCAGGAACACGTTGAAATTTTAGTTGTCACTTCATGTTCCCCTATTGGAATACATGCATTTGGAACTCTAAATCAAACACAGTTTGTGCTAGTGGCTTGAATCTCTCTTTCCTCTCTCAATAAGTTCTAAGCTGGCTCTCTATGCATTGTTCCCTGTTGAAGTAGCCCTAAGCACAGGCAAGGAAAATACACTTTCATTTGAAAGCATTTGTAGTACTTCCAGAGAACTCCGAGTTGATGGGAATCTCAGCAAATATTTTTTCACCAGATCTTGTTGATACTTGGCAAGTAATATGACTATACCAGTCGTACTTGGCTGCCCAAATTTTGTTCTTCTAGGTTGAAGTGTTCTGTGGCAGGAACACTTTGAATTTTTAGGTTTCACTTCATTTAGTCCTAGAGGGATACACGCACTTGGAACTCTAAATCAAATTCAGTTTGTGCTAGCTTCTTGTAACTTTACTCAGTCAATTAGTTCTCATTGTGCTCTCTGTGCTTAGTTCCCTGATGAAGTAGACCTAAGCCAAGGCCAGAAAAATACACTTTCATTTGAAAGCATTTGTAGAACTTCCAAAGGACTCTGAGTTTACTGGAATCTCAGAAAATATTTTTTCACCCGTTCTTCTTAATGCTCATCAAGGATTATGTGTATACCAGTTGCACATGGCTGCCCAAATTGCTTTCTTCTAGGTAGAAGTGTTAGTTTGCAGGTACACTTTGAATTTTTAGGTTTCACTTCATTTTCCCATATAGGGATACAGACATTTGGAACTCTAAATCAAACACGGTTTGTGCTAGTTGCTTGAAACTTGACTCGTTCATTTAATTCTTAGTGGGCTCTTTATGTTTTGTTCCCTATTGTAGTGGCCCTTAGAAGAGGCAAGGAAAATACACTTTCATTTGAAAGCATTGACAGAGCTTCCACAGAACTTGGATTTTACTGGAATTTCCCCAAGTATTTGTTCAACCAATCTTTTGGTACTCGGAAAGGAAGATGAGTATACCAGTTGCACTTTGATGCCCAAATTTCATTCTTCTAGGTTGAAGTATTCATTGTCAGGAACACATTGAATTTTGATATTTCACTTTGTTTTCCCCTCTAGGGATACATGCACTTGGAACTCTAAATCAAACACGGTTTGTGCTAGCTGCTTGAATCTTCACTCACTCAATTGGTTTTAAGTGTTTTCTGTATGCTTTTTTCTCTGTTGGTGGAGCCCTAAGCAGAAGCAAGGAAAATACACTTTCTTTTGAAAGCGTTTGCAGAGCTTCCACAGAACTCGGAGATTACTGGAATTTCAGCAAATATTTTTTCACCCGATCTTGTTGATACTTGGCAGGAAAGATGACTATACCATTTCCACTTAGCAGCCCAAATTTGGTTCTTCTAGGTTGAAGCATTTGTTTTTAGGAACACTTTGAATTTTTAGGTTTCACTTCGTTTTCCCCTATAGGGATACATGCATTTGGAACTCTAAATCAAACACAGTTTCTGCTAGGTGCTTGAAACTTGACTCACTCAATTAGTTCTTGGTGCATTCTTTACGTTTTGTTCCCCGTTGAAGTGGCCCTGAGTAGAGGCAAGGACAATACACTTTCATTTGAAATCATTTGCATAGCTTCCACAGAAATCCGAGTTTACTGGAATTTCAGCAAATATTTTTTCACCCAATCTTGGGAATACTCATGAGGAAACATGAATATACCAGTTGAACTTGGCTGCCCTAATTTCGTTCTTCTATGTTGTAGCGTTCATTGGCAGGAATACATTGAATTCTTCAGTTTCACTTCGTTCTCCCCTATAGGGATACAGGCATTTGGAACTCTACATCAAACAGGATTTCTGCTAGCTGCTTGAAACTTGACTCAGTCGATTAGTTATCAGTGCCCTCTCTATGCTTTGTTCCCTGTTTAAGTACCTATAAGCAGAGCCCATGAAAATACACTTTCCTTTGAAAGCGTTTGCAGACCTTCCACAGAACTCTGATTTTACTGGAATTTCAGCGAATGTTTTTTCTCCCAATCTTGGTAATACTTGGCAAGGATTATCATTATACCCGTTGCACTTGGCTGCTGAAATTTCTTTCTTCAAGCTTGAAGCGTTCGTTGGCTGTAACACTTTGAAGTTTAAGGGTTCACTTCGTTTTACCCTATAGGAATATATGAATTTGGATCTCTAAATCAAACACGGTTTTTGCTAGCTGCTTAAAAATTGACTCAATCAATGAGTTCTAAGTGCGCTCTCTATGCTTTGTGCCCTTATGAAGTAGCCATTAGAATAGGCAAGAAAAATACACTGTAATTTCACCGTTTGCAGAGCAACTGCAGAACTCTGAGTTTACTGGAAACTCAACAAGTATTTTTTCAAAAGATCTTTTCGATGATTGCTGGAAAGATGCGTATACCATTTGTACTTGACCATCCAAGTTTTGTTCTTTCAGGTTGTAGCATTCACTTTCAGGAACACTTTGTATTTTTAGGTGTCACTTCGTTTTCCCCTATAGGGATACATGCAATTTGGAAATCTAAATCAAACATGGTTTGTGCTAGCTGCTTGAAACTTGACTCATTTAGTTCTCAGTGTGTTCACTTTGCTTTTTGCTCTTTTGAATTTGCACTAAGCAGAGGCAAGGAAAATACACTTTCATTTGAATGCTTTTGCAGAGCTTCCACAAACTGGGATTTTACTGGAATTTCAGCAAATATATTTTCACGCGATCTTGTAGATTCTCAGCAAGGATTTGAGTATACCAGTGGCACTTGCCTGGCCAATTGTTTTTTTTTTCTTTTAGGTTGGAGCGTTCATTGGCAGCAATAGTTTGAATTTTTAGGTTTCACTTTCTTTTCCCTTACAGGGATACATGTTTTTGAAACTCTAAATCAAACACGGTTTGTGCCAGGTGCTTGAAACATGACCCACTCAATTCGTTCTCAGTGTGCTCTCTAGGCTTTGTTCCCTATTGAAGTTGTCCTAAGCAGAGGCAAGGAAAGTACACTTTCATTTTAAAGCATTTACACAGCGTCCACAGAACACCGAATTTACGGGAATCTCAGCAAATATTTTTTCACCCGTTCTTGTTGATACTTGGCAGGAAACATGAGCATACCAGTTACACGTGGCTGCCCAAATTTCATTCTTGTATGTTGAAGGGTTCATTTATATATTTTTAGATTTCACTTCATTTTTCCTTATAGGGATACATGCATTAGCAACCCTAAATGAAGTAGGGTTTGGGCTAGCTACTTTAAAAAAGACATAGTAAACTAGTTCTCAGTGCACTCTCTATGTTTACTGCCTTGTTGATGGATCCCTAAGTACAGGCAAGAAAAATGCACTTTTAATTGAAAGCTTCCACAGGACTTCGAGTTTACTGGAATATCAGCTACCATTTTGTCACCCAATCTTCTTGCTACTCTTCAAGAAAGATTTGTACTCCAGTTGCACTTGGCTGCCCAAATCTTGTTTTTCGAGGTTGAAGTGTTCTTTGGCAGGAACACGTTGAAATTTTAGTTGTCACTTCATGTTCCCCTATTGGAATACATGCATTTGGAACTCTAAATCAAACACAGTTTGTGCTAGTGGCTTGAATCTTTCCTCTCTCAATTAGTTCTAAGCTGGCTCTCTATGCATTGTTCCCTGTTGAAGTAGCCCTAAGCACAGGCAAGGAAAATACACTTTCATTTGAAAGCATTTGTAGTACTTCCAGAGAACTCCGAGTTGATGGGAATCTCAGCAAATATTTTTTCACCAGATCTTGTTGATACTTGGCAAGCAAGATGACTATACCAGTCGTACTTGGCTGCCCAAATTTTGTTCTTCTAGGTTGAAGTGTTCTGTGGCAGGAACACTTTGAATTTTTAGGTTTCACTTCATTTAGTCCTAGAGGGATACACGCACTTGGAACTCTAAATCAAATTCAGTTTGTGCTAGCTTCTTGTAACTTTACTCAGTCAATTAGTTCTCATTGTGCTCTCTGTGCTTAGTTCCCTGATGAAGTAGACCTAAGCCAAGGCCAGAAAAATACACTTTCATTTGAAAGCATTTGTAGAACTTCCAAAGGACTCTGAGTTTACTGGAATCTCAGAAAATATTTTTTCACCCGTTCTTCTTAATGCTCATCAAGGATTATGTGTATACCAGTTGCACATGGCTGCCCAAATTGCTTTCTTCTAGGTAGAAGTGTTAGTTTGCAGGTACACTTTGAATTTTTAGGTTTCACTTCATTTTCCCATATAGGGATACAGACATTTGGAACTCTAAATCAAACACGGTTTGTGCTAGTTGCTTGAAACTTGACTCGTTCAATTAATTCTTAGTGGGCTCTTTATGTTTTGTTCCCTATTGTAGTGGCCCTTAGAATGGGCAAGGAAAATACACTTTCATTGGAAAGCATTGACACAGCTTCCACAGAACTTGGTTTTTACTGGAATTTCACCAAGTATTTGTTCAACCAATCTGTTGGTACTCGGAAAGGAAGATGAGTATACCAGTTGCACTTAGATGCCCAAATTTCATTCTTCTAGGTTGAAGTATTCATTGTCAGGAACACATTGAATTTTGATATTTCACTTTGTTTTCCCCTCTAGGGATACATGCACTTGGAACTCTAAATCAAACACGGTTTGTGCTAGCTGCTTGAATCTTCACTAACTCAATTGGTTTTAAGTGTTTTCTGTATGCTTTTTTCCCTGTTGGTGGAGCCCTAAGCAGAAGCAAGGAAAATACACTTTCTTTTGAAAGCGTTTGCAGAGCTTCCACAGAACTCGGAGATTACTGGAATTTCAGCAAATACGTTTTCACCCGATCTTGTTGATACTTGGCAGGAAAGATGACTATACCATTTCCACTTAGCAGCCCAAATTTGGTTCTTCTAGGTTGAAGCATTTGTTTTTAGGAACCCTTTGAATTTTTAGGTTTCACTTCGTTTTCCCCTGTAGGGATACATGCATTTGGAACTCTAAATCAAACACAGTTTCTGCTAGGTGCTTGAAATTTGACTCACTCAATTAGTTCTTGGTGCACTCTTTACGTTTTGTTCCCTGTTGAAGTGCCCCTGAGTAGAGGCAAGGACAATACACTTTCATTTGAAATCATTTGCATAGCTTCCACAGAAATCCGAGTTTACTGGAATCTCAGCAAATATTTTTTCACCCAATCTTGGGAATACTCATGAGGAAACATGAATATACCAGTTGAACTTGGCTACCCAATTTCGTTCTTCTATGTTGTAGCGTTCATTGGCAGGAATACATTGAATTCTTCAGTTTCACTTCGTTCTCCCCTATAGGGATACAGGCATTTGGAACTCTACATCAAACAGGATTTCTGCCAGCTGCTTGAAACTTGACTCAGTCAATTAGTTATCAGTGCCCTCTCTATGCTTTGTTCCCTGTTTAAGTACCTATAAGCAGAGCCCATGAAAATACACTTTCCTTGGAAAGCGTTTGCAGACCTTCCACAGAACTCTGATTTTACTGGAATTTCAGCGAATGTTTTTTCTCCCAATCTTGGTAATACTTGGCAAGGATTATCATTATACCCGTTGCACTTGGCTGCTGAAATTTCTTTCTTCAAGCTTGAAGCGTTCGTTGGCTGTAACACTTTGAAGTTTAAGGGTTCACTTCGTTTTACCCTATAGGAATATGTGAATTTGGATCTCTAAATCAAACACGGTTTTTGCTAGCTGCTTAAAAATTGACTCAATCAATGAGTTCTAAGTGCGCTCTCTATGCTTTGTGCCCTTATGAAATAGCCATTAGAATAGGCAAGACAAATACACTGTAATTTCAGCGTTTGCAGAGCAACTGCAGAACTCTGAGTTTACTGGAATCTCAACAAATATTTTTTCAAACGATCTTTTTGATGATTGCTGGAAAGATGCGTGTACCATTTGCACTTGACCATCCATGTTTTGTTCTTTCAGGTTGTAGCATTCACTTTCAGGAACACTTTGTATTTTTAGGTGTCACTTCGTTTTCCCCTATAGGGATACATGCAATTTGGAAATCTAAATCAAACATGGTTTGTGCTAGCTGCTTGAAACTTGACTCAGTTATTTAGTTCTCAGTGTGTTCACTTTGCTTTTTGCTCTTTTGAATTTGCACTAAGCAGAGGCAAGGAAAATACACTTTCATTTGAATGCTTTTGCAGAGCTTCCACAAACTGGCATTTTACTGGAATTTCAGCAAATATTTTTTCACGCGATCTTGTAGATTCTCAGCAAGGATTTGAGTATACCAGTGGCACATGCCTGGCCAATTGTTTTTTTTTCTTTTAGGTTGGAGCGTTCATTGGCAGCAATAGTTTGAATTTTTAGGTTTCACTTTCTTTTCCCTTACAGGGATACATGTTTTTGAAACTCTAAATCAAACACGGTTTGTGCTAGGTGCTTGAAACATGACCCACTCAATTCGTTCTCAGTGTGCTCTCTAGGCTTTGTTCCCTACGGAAGTTGTCCTAAGCAGAGGCAAGGAAAGTACACTTTCATTTTAAAGCATTTACACAGCGTCCACAGAACTCCGAATTTACGGGAATCTCAGCAAATATTTTTTCACCCGTTCTTGTTGATACTTGGCAGGAAACATGAGCATACCAGTTACACGTGGCTGCCCAAATTTCATTCTTGTGTGTTGAAGGGTTCATTTATATATTTTTAGATTTCACTTCATTTTTCCTTATAGGGATACTTGCATTTGGAACCCTAAATGAAGTAGGGTTTGGGCTAGCTACTTTAAAAAAGACATAGTAAACTAGTTCTCAGTGCACTCTCTATGTTTTCTGCCTTGTTGATGGATCCCTAAGTACTGGCAAGGAAAATGCACTTTCAATTGAAAGCTTCCACAGGACTTCGAGTTTACTGGAATATCAGCTACCATTTTTTCACCCAATCTTCTTTCTACTCTTCAAGAAAGTTTTGTACTCCAGTTGCACTTGGCTGCCCAAATCTTGTTTTTCTAGGTTGAAGTGTTCTTTGGCAGGAACACGTTGAAATTTTAGTTGTCACTTCATGTTCCCCTATTGGAATACATGCATTTGGAACTCTAAATCAAACACAGTTTGTGCTAGTGGCTTGAATCTTTCCTCTCTCAATTAGTTCTAAGCTGGCTCTCTATGCATTGTTCCCTGTTGAAGTAGCCCTAAGCACAGGCAAGGAAAATACACTTTCATTTGAAAGCATTTGTAGTACTTCCAGAGAACTCCGAGTGGATGGGAATCTCAGCAAATATTTTTTCACCAGATCTTGTTGATACTTGGCAAGCAAGATGACTATACCAGTCGTACTTGGCTGCCCAAATTTTGTTCTTCTAGGTTGAAGTGTTCTGTGGCAGGAACACTTTGAATTTTTAGGTTTCACTTCATTTAGTCCTAGAGGGATACACGCACTTGGATCTCTAAATCATATTCAGTTTGTGCTAGCTTCTTGTAACTTTACTCAGTCAATTAGTTCTCATTGTGCTCTCTGTGCTTAGTTCCCTGATGAAGTAGACCTAAGCCAAGGCCAGAAAAATACACTTTCATTTGAAAGCATTTGTAGAACTTCCAAAGGATTCTGAGTTTACTGGAATCTCAGAAAATATTTTTTCACCCGTTCTTCTTAATGCTCATCAAGGATTATGTGTATACCAGTTGCACATGGCTGCCCAAATTGCTTTCTTCTAGGTAGAAGTGTTAGTTTGCAGGTACACTTTGAATTTTTAGGTTTCACTTCATTTTCCCATATAGGGATACAGACATTTGGAACTCTAAATCAAACACGGTTTGTGCTAGTTGCTTGAAACTTGACACATTCAATTAATTCTTAGTGGGCTCTTTATGTTTTGTTCCCTATTGTAGTGCCCCTTAGAAGAGGCAAGGAAAATACACTTTCATTGGAAAGCTTTGACAGAGCTTCCACAGAACTTGGATTTTACTGGAATTTCACCAAGTATTTGTTCAACCAATCTTTTGGTACTCGGAAAGGAAGATGAGTATGCCAGTTGCACTTAGATGCCCAAATTTCATTCTTCTAGGTTGAAGTATTCATTGTCAGGAACACATTGAGTTTCGATATTTCACTTTGTTTTCCCCTCTAGGGATACATGCACTTGGAACTCTAAATCAAACACGGTTTGTGCTAGCTGCTTGAATCTTCACTCACTCAATTGGTTTTAAGTGTTTTCTTTATGCTTTTTTCCCTGTTGGTGTAGCCCTAAGCAGAAGCAAGGAAAATACACTTTCTTTTGAAAGCGTTTGCAGAGCTTCCACAGAACTCGGAGATTACTGGAATTTCAGCAAATATTTTTTCACCCGATCTTGTTGATACTTGGCAGGAAAGATGACTATACCATTTCCACTTAGCAGCCCAAATTTGGTTCTTCTAGGTTGAAGCATTTGTTTTTAGGAACACTTTGAATTTTTAGGTTTCACTTCGTTTACCCCTATAGGGATACATTCATTTGGAACTCTAAATCAAACACAGTTTCTGCTAGGTGCTTGAAACTTGACTCACTCAATTAGTTCTTGGTGCACTCTTTACGTTTTGTTCCCCGTTGAAGTGGCCCTGAGTAGAGGCAAGGACAATACATTTTCATTTGAAATCATTTGCATAGCTTCCACAGAAATCCGAGTTTACTGGAATCTCAGCAAATATTTTTTCACCCAATCTTGGGAATACTCATGAGGAAACATGAATATACCAGTTGAACTTGGCTGCCCAAATTTCGTTCTTCTATGTTGTAGCGTTCATTGGCAGGAATACATTGAATTCTTCAGTTTCACTTCGTTCTCCCCTATAGGGATACAGGCATTTGGAACTGTACATCAAACAGGATTTCTGCTAGCTGCTTGAAACTTGACTCAGTCAATTAGTTATCAGTGCCCTCTCTATGCTTTGTTCCCTGTTTAAGTACCTATAAGCAGAGCCCATGAAAATACACTTGCCTTGGAAAGCGTTTGCAGACCTTCCACAGAACTCTGATTTTACTGGAATTTCAGCAAATGTTTTTTCTCCCAATCTTGGTAATACTTGGCAAGGATTATCATTATACCCGTTGCACTTGGCTGCTGAAATTTCTTTCTTCAAGCTTGAAGCGTTCGTTGGCTGTAACACTTTGAAGTTTAAGGGTTCACTTCATTTTACCATATAGGAATATGTGAATTTGGATCTCTAAATCAAACACGGTTTTTGCCAGCTGCTTAAAAATTGACTCAATCAATGAGTTCTAAGTGCGCTCTCTATGCTTTGTGCCCTTATGAAGTAGCCATTAGAATAGGCAAGACAAATACACTGTAATTTCAGCGTTTGCAGAGCAACTGCAGAACTCTGAGTTTACTGGAATCTCAACAAATATTTTTTCAAACAATCTTTTTGATGATTGCTGGAAAGATGCGTATACCATTTGCACTTGACCATCCAAGTTTTGTTCTTTCAGGTTGTAGCATTCACTTTCAGGAACACTTTGTATTTTTAGGTGTCACTTCGTTTTCCCCTATAGGGATACATGCAATTTGGAAATCTAAATCAAACATGGTTTGTGCTAGCTGCTTGAAACTTGACTCAGTTATTTAGTTCTCAGTGTGTTCACTTTGCTTTTTGCTCTTTTGAATTTGCACTAAGCAGAGGCAAGGAAAATACACTTTCATTTGAATGCTTTTGCAGAGCTTCCACCAACTGGCATTTTACTGGAATTTCAGCAAATATTTTTTCACGCGATCTTGTAGATTCTCAGCAAGGATTTGAGTATACCAGTGGCACATGCCTGGCCAATTGTTTTTTTTTCTTTTAGGTTGGAGCGTTCATTGGCAGCAATAGTTTGAATTTTTAGGTTTCACTTTCTTTTCCCTTACAGGGATACATGTTTTTGAAACTCTAAATCAAACACGGTTTGTGCTAGGTGCTTGAAACATGACCCACTCAATTCGTTCTCAGTGTGCTCTCTAGGCTTTGTTCCCTATGGAAGTTGTCCTAAGCAGAGGCAAGGAAAGTACACTTTCATTTGAAAGCATTTACACAGCGTCCACAGAACTCCGAATTTACGGGAATCTCAGCAAATATTTTTTCACCCGTTCTTGTTGATACTTGGCAGGAAACATGAGCATACCAGTTACACGTGGCTGCCCAAATTTCATTCTTGTATGTTGAAGGGTTCATTTATATATTTTTAGATTTCACTTCATTTTTCCTTATAGGGATACTTGCATTTGGAACCCTAAATGAAGTAGGGTTTGGGCTAGCTACTTTAAAAAAGACATAGTAAACTAGTTCTCAGTGCACTCTCTATGTTTTCTGCCTTGTTGATGGATCCCTAAGTACAGGCAAGGAAAATGCACTTTCAATTGAAAGCTTCCACAGGACTTCGATTTTACTGGAATATCAGCTACCATTTTGTCACCCAATCTTCTTGCTACTCTTCAAGAAAGATTTGTACTCCAGTTGCACTTGGCTGCCCAAATCTTGTCTTTCTAGGTTGAAGTGTTCTTTGGCAGGAACACGTTGAAATTTTAGTTGTCACTTCATGTTCCCCTATTGGAATACATGCATTTGGAACTCTAAATCAAACACAGTTTGTGCTAGTGGCTTGAATCTTTCCTCCCTCAATTAGTTCTAAGCTGGCTCTCTATGCATTGTTCCCTGTTGAAGTAGCCCTAAGCTCAGGCAAGGATAATACACTTTCATTTGAAAGCATTTGTAGTACTTCCAGAGAACTCCGAGTGGATGGGAATCTCAGCAAATATTTTTTCACCAGATCTTGTTGATACTTGGCAAGCAAGATGACTATACCAGTCGTACTTGGCTGCCCAAATTTTGTTCTTCTAGGTTGAAGTGTTCTGTGGCAGGAACACTTTGAATTTTTAGGTTTTACTTCATTAGTCCTAGAGGGATACACGCACTTGGAACTCTAAATCATATTCAGTTTGTGCTAGCTTCTTGTAACTTTACTCAGTCAATTAGTTCTCATTGTGCTCTCTGTGCTTAGTTCCCTGATGAAGTAGACCTAAGCCAAGGCCAGAAAAATACACTTTCATTTGAAAGCATTTGTAGAACTTCCAAAGGACTCTGAGTTTACTGGAATCTCAGAAAATATTTTTTCACCCGTTCTTCTTAATGCTCATCAAGGATTATGTGTATACCAGTTGCACATGGCTCCCCAAATTGCTTTCTTCTAGGTAGAAGTGTTAGTTTGCTGGTACACTTTGAATTTTTAGGTTTCTCTTCATTTTCCCTTATAGGGATACAGACATTTGGAACTCTAAATCAAACACGGTTTGTGCTAGTTGCTTGAAACTTGACTCATTCAATTAATTCTTAGTGGGCTCTTTATGTTTTGTTCCCTATTGTAGTGGCCCTTAGAAGAGGCAAGGAAAATACACTTTCATTGGAAAGCGTTGACAGAGCTTCCACAGAACTTGGATTTTACTGGAATTTCACCAAGTATTTGTTCAACCAATCTTTTGGTACTCGGAAAGGAAGATGAGTTTACCAGTTGCACTTAGATGCCCAAATTTCATTCTTCTAGGTTGAAGTATTCATTGTCAGGAACACATTGAATTTTGATATTTCACTTTGTTTTCCTCTCTAGGGATACATGCACTTGGAACTCTAAATCAAACACGGTTTGTGCTAGCTGCTTGAATCTTCACTCACTCAATTGGTTTTAAGTGTTTTCTTTATGCTTTTTTCCCTGTTGGTGGAGCCCTAAGCAGAAGCAAGGAAAATACACTTTCTTTTGAAAGCGTTTGCAGAGCTTCCACAGAACTCGGAGATTACTGGAATTTCAGCAAATATTTTTTCACCCGATCTTGTTGATACTTGGCAGGAAAGATGACTATACCATTTCCACTTAGCAGCCCAAATTTGGTTCTTCTAGGTTGAAGCATTTGTTTTGAGGAACACTTTGAATTTTTAGGTTTCACTTCGTTTTCCCCTATAGGGATACATGCATTTGGAACTCTAAATCAAACACAGTTTCTGCTAGGTGCTTGAAACTTGACTCACTCAATTAGTTCTTGGTGCACTCTTTACGTTTTGTTCCCCGTTGAAGTGGCCCTGAGTAGAGGCAAGGACAATACACTTTCATTTGAAATCATTTGCATAGCTTCCACAGAAATCCGAGTTTACTGGAATCTCAGCAAATATTTTTTCACCCAATCTTGGGAATACTCATGAGGAAACATGAATATACCAGTTGAACTTGGCTGCCCAAATTTCGTTCTTCTATGTTGTAGCGTTCATTGGCAGGAATACATTGAATTCTTCAGTTTCACTTCGTTCTCCCCTATAGGGATACAGGCATTTGGAACTCTACATCAAACAGGATTTCTGCCAGCTGCTTGAAACTTGACTCAGTCAATTAGTTATCAGTGCCCTCTCTATGCTTTGTTCCCTGTTTAAGTACCTATAAGCAGAGCCCATGAAAATACACTTGCCTTTGAAAGCGTTTGCAGACCTTCCACAGAACTCTGATTTTACTGGAATTTCAGCGAATGTTTTTTCTCCCAATCTTGGTAATACTTGGCAAGGATTATCATTATACCCGTTGCACTTGGCTGCTGAAATTTCTTTCTTCATGCTTGAAGCGTTCGTTGGCTGTAACACTTTGAAGTTTAAGGGTTCACTTCGTTTTACCCTAGAGGAATATGTGAATTTGGATCTCTAAATCAAACACGGTTTTTGCTAGCTGCTTAAAAATTGACTCAATCAATGAGTTCTAAGTGCGCTCTCTATGCTTTGTGCCCTTATGAAGTAGCCATTAGAATAGGCAAGACAAATACACTGTAATTTCAGCGTTTGCAGAGCAACTGCAGAACTCTGAGTTTACTGGAATCTCAACAAATATTTTTTCAAACGATCTTTTTGATGATTGCTGGAAAGATGCGTGTACCATTTGCACTTGACCATCCAAGTTTTGTTCTTTCAGGTTGTAGCATTCACTTTCAGGAACACTTTGTATTTTTAGGTGTCACTTCGTTTTCCCCTAAAGGGATACATGCAATTTGGAAATCTAAATCAAACATGGTTTGTGCTAGCTGCTTGAAACTTGACTCAGTTATTTAGTTCTCAGTGTGTTCACTTTGCTTTTTGCTCTTTTGAATTTGCACTAAGCAGAGGCAAGGAAAATACACTTTCATTTGAATGCTTTTGCAGAGCTTCCACAAACTGGCATTTTCCTGGAATTTCAGCAAATATTTTTTCAAGCGATCTTGTAGATTCTCAGGAAGGATTTGAGTATACCAGTGGCACATGCCTGGCCAATTGTTTTTTTTTTTTTTAGGTTGGAGCGTTCATTGGCAGCAATAGTTTGAATTTTTAGGTTTCACTTTCTTTTCCCTTACAGGGATATATGTTTTTGAAACACTAAATCAAACACGGTTTGTGCTAGGTGCTTGAAACATGACCCACTCAATTCGTTCTCAGTGTGCTCTCTAGGCTTTGTTCCCTACGGAAGTTGTCCTAAGCAGAGGCAAGGAAAGTACACTTTCATTTTAAAGCATTTACACAGCGTCCACAGAACTCCGAATTTACGGGAATCTCCGCAAATATTTTTTCACCCGTTCTTGTTGATACTTGGCAGGAAACATGAGCATACCAGTTACACGTGGCTGCCCAAATTTCATTCTTGTATGTTGAAGGGTTCATTTATATATTTTTAGATTTCACTTCATTTTTCCTTATAGGGATACATGCATTTGGAACCCTAAAAGAAGTAGGGTTTGGGCTAGCTACTTTAAAAAAGACATAGTAAACTAGTTCTCAGTGCACTCTCTATGTTTTCTGCCTTGTTGATGGATCCCTAAGTACAGGCAAGGAAAATGCACTTTCAATTGAAAGCCTCCACAGGACTTCGAGTTTACTGGAATATCAGCTACCATTTTGTCACCCAATCTTCTTGCTACTCTTCAAGAAAGATTTGTACTCCAGTTGCACTTGGCTGACCAAATCTTGTTTTTCTAGGTTGAAGTGTTCTTTGGCACGAACACGTTGAAATTTTAGTTGTCACTTCATGTTCCCCTATTGGAATACATGCATTTGGAACTCTAAATCAAACACAGTTTGTGCTAGTGGCTTGAATCTTTCTTCTCTCAATTAGTTCTAAGCTGGCTCTCTATGCATTGTTCCCTGTTGAAGTAGCCCTAAGCACAGGCAAGGAAAATACACTTTCATTTGAAAGCATTTGTAGTACTTCCAGAGAAGTCCGAGTTGACGGGAATCTCAGCAAATATTTTTTCACCAGATCTTGTTGATACTTGGCAAGCAAGATGACTATACCAGTCGTACTTGGCTGCCCAAATTTTGTTCTTCTAGGTTGAAGTGTTCTGTGGCAGGAACACTTTGAATTTTTAGGTTTCACTTCATTTAGTCCTAGAGGGATACACACACTTGGAACTCTAAATCATATTCAGTTTGTGCTAGCTTCTTGTAACTTTACTCAGTCAATTAGTTCTCATTGTGCTCTCTGTGCTTAGTTCCCTGATGAAGTAGACCTAAGCCAAGGCCAGAAAAATACACTTTCATTTGAAAGCATTTGTAGAACTTCCAAAGGACTCTGAGTTTACTGGAATCTCAGAAAATATTTTTTCACCCGTTCTTCTTAATGCTCATCAAGGATTATGTGTATACCAGTTGCACATGGCTGCCCAAATTGCTTTCTTCTAGGTAGAAGTGTTAGTTTGCAGGTACACTTTGAATTTTTACGTTTCACTTCATTTTCCCATATAGGGATACAGACATTTGGAACTCTAAATCAAACACGGTTTGTGCTAGTTGCTTGAAACTTGACTCATTCAATTAATTCTTAGTGGGCTCTTTATGTTTTGTTCCCTATTGTAGTGGCCCTTAGAAGAGGCAAGGAAAATACACTTTCATTGGAAAGCGTTGACAGAGCTTCCACAGAACTTGGATTTTACTGGAATTTCACCAAGTATTTGTTCAACCAATCTTTTGGTACTCGGAAAGGAAGATGAGTATGCCAGTTGCACTTAGATGCCCAAATTTCATTCTTCTAGGTTGAAGTATTCATTGTCAGGAACACATTGAATTTTGATATTTCAGTTTGTTTTCCCCTCTAGGGATACATGCACTTGGAACTCTAAATCAAACACGGTTTGTGCTAGCTGCTTGAATCTTCACTCACTCAATTGGCTTTAAGTGTTTTCTTTATGCTTTTTTCCCTGTTGGTGTAGCCCTAAGCAGAAGCAAGGAAAATACACTTTCTTTTGAAAGCGTTTGCAGAGCTTCCACAGAACTCGGAGATTACTGGAATTTCAGCAAATATGTTTTCACCCGATCTTGTTGATACTTGGCAGGAAAGATGACTATACCATTTCCACTTAGCAGCCCAAATTTGGTTCTTCTAGGTTGAAGCATTTGTTTTTAGGAACACTTTGAATTTTTAGGTTTCACTTCGTTTTCCCCTATAGGGATACATGCATTTGGAACTCTAAATCAAACACAGTTTCTGCTAGGTGCTTGAAACTTGACTCACTCAATTAGTTCTTGGTGCACTCTTTACGTTTTGTTCCCCGTTGAAGTGGCCCTGAGTAGAGGCAAGGACAATACACTTTCATTTGAAATCATTTGCATAGCTTCCACAGAAATCCGAGTTTACTGGAATCTCAGCAAATATTTTTTCACCCAATCTTGGGAATACTCAGGAGGAAACATGAATATACCAGTTGAACTTGGCTGCCCAAATTTCGTTCTTCTATGTTGTAGTGTTCATTGGCAGGAATACATTGAATTCTTCAGTTTCACTTCGTTCTCCCCTATAGGGATACAGGCCTTTGGAACTCTACATCAAACTGGATTTCTGCCAGCTGCTTGAAACTTGACTCAGTCAATTAGTTATCAGTGCCCTCCCTATGCTTTGTTCCCTGTTTAAGTACCTATAAGCAAAGCCCATGAAAATACACTTGCCTTTGAAAGCGTTTGCAGACCTTCCACAGAACTCTGATTTTACTGGAATTTCAGCAAAGGTTTTTTATCCCAATCTAGGTAATACTTGGCAAGGATTATCATTATACCCGTTGCACTTGGCTGCTGAAATTTCTTTCTTCAAGATTGAAGCATTCGTTGGTTGTAACACTTTGAAGTTTAAGGGTTCACATCGTTTTACCCTATGGGAATATGTGAATTTGGATCTCTAAATCAAACACGGTTTTTGCCAGCTGCTTAAAAATTGACTCAATCAATGAGTTCTAAGTGCGCTCTCTATGCTTTGTGCCCTTATGAAGTAGCCATTAGAATAGGCAAGACAAATACACTGTAATTTCAGCGTTTGCAGAGCAACTGCAGAACTCTGAGTTTACTGGAATCTCAACAAATATTTTTTCAAACGATCTTTTTGATGATTGCTGGAAAGATGCGTGTACCATTTGCACTTGACCATCCAAGTTTTGTTCTTTCAGGTTGTAGCATTCACTTTCAGGAACACTTTGTATTTTTAGGTGTCACTTCGTTTTCCCCTATAGGGATACATGCAATTTGGAAATCTAAATCAAACATGGTTTGTGCTAGCTGCTTGAAACTTGACTCAGTTATTTAGTTCTCAGTGTGTTCACTTTGCTTTTTGCTCTTTTGAATTTGCACTAAGCAGAGGCAAGGAAAATACACTTTCATTTGAATGCTTTTGCAGAGCTTCCACCAACTGGGATTTTACTGGAATTTCAGCAAATATTTTTTCACGCGATCTTGTAGATTCTCAGCAAGGATTTGAGTATACCAGTGGCACATGCCTGGCCAATTGTTTTTTTTTTCTTTTAGGTTGGAGCGTTCATTGGCAGCAATAGTTTGAATTTTTAGGTTTCACTTTCTTTTCCCTTACAGGGATACATGTTTTTGAAACTCTAAATCAAACACGGTTTGTGCTAGGTGCTTGAAACATGACCCACTCAATTCGTTCTCAGTGTGCTCTCTACGATTTGTTCCCTATGGAAGTTGTCCTAAGCAGAGGCAAGGAAAGTACACTTTCATTTTAAAGCATTTACACAGCGTCCACAGAACTCCGAATTTACGGGAATCTCAGCAAATATTTTTTCACCCGTACTTGTTGATACTTGGCAGAAAACATGAGCATACCAGTTACACGTGGCTGCCCAAATTTCATTCTTTTATGTTGAAGGGTTCATTTATATATTTTTAGATTTCACTTCATTTTTCCTTATAGGGATACTTGCATATGGAACCCTAAATGAAGTAGGGTTTGGGCTAGCTACTTTAAAAAAGACATAGTAAACTAGTTCTCAGTGCACTCTCTATGTTTTCTGCCTTGTTGATTGATCCCTAAGTACAGGCAAGGAAAATGCACTTTCAATTGAAAGCTTCCATAGGACTTCGAGTTTACTGGAATATCAGCTACCATTTTGTCACCCAATCTTCTTGCTACTCTTCAAGAAAGATTTGTACTCCAGTTGCACTTGGCTGCCCAAATCTTGTCTTTCTAGGTTGAAGTGTTCTTTGGCAGGAACACGTTGAAATTTTAGTTGTCACTTCATGTTCCCCTATTGGAATACATGCATTTGGAACTCTAAATCAAACACAGTTTGTGCTAGTGGCTTGAATCTTTCCTCCCTCAATTAGTTCTAAGCTGGCTCTCTATGCATTGTTCCCTGTTGAAGTAGCCCTAAGCACAGGCAAGGATAATACACTTTCATTTGAAAGCATTTGTAGTACTTCCAGAGAACTCCGAGTGGATGGGAATCTCAGCAAATATTTTTTCACCAGATCTTGTTGATACTTGGCAAGCAAGATGACTATACCAGTCGTACTTGGCTGCCCAAATTTTGTTCTTCTAGGTTGAAGTGTTCTGTGGCAGGAACACTTTGAATTTTTAGGTTTCACTTCATTTAGTCCTAGAGGGATACACGCACTTGGAACTCTAAATCATATTCAGTTTGTGCTAGCTTCTTGTAACTTTACTCAGTCAATTAGTTCTCATTGTGCTCTCTGTGCTTAGTTCCCTGATGAAGTAGACCTAAGCCAAGGCCAGAAAAGTACACTTTCATTTGAAAGCATTTGTAGAACTTCCAAAGGACTCTGAGTTTACTGGAATCTCAGAAAATATTTTTTCACCCGTTCTTCTTAATGCTCATCAAGGATTATGTGTATACCAGTTGCACATGGCTGCCCAAATTGCTTTCTTCTAGGTAGAAGTGTTAGTTTGCAGGTACACTTTTAATTTTTAGGTTTCACTTCATTTTCCCATATAGGGATACAGACATTTGGAACTCTAAATCAAACACGGTTTGTGCTAGTTGCTTGAAACTTGACTCATTCAATTAATTCTTAGTGGGCTCTTTATGTTTTGTTCCCTATTGTAGTGGCCCTTAGAAGAGGCAAGGAAAATACACTTTCATTGGAAAGCGTTGACAGAGCTTCCACAGAACTTGGATTTTACTGGAATTTCACCAAGTATTTGTTCAACCAATCTTTTGGTACTCGGAAAGGAAGATGAGTATGCCAGTTGCACTTAGATGCCCAAATTTCATTCTTCTAGGTTGAAGTATTCATTGTCAGGAACACATTGAATTTTGATATTTCACTTTGTTTTCCCCTCTAGGGATACATGCACTTGGAACTCTAAATCAAACACGGTTTGTGCTAGCTGCTTGAATCTTCACTCACTCAATTGGTTTTAATTGTTTTCTTTATGATTTTTTCCCTGTTGGTGTAGCCCTAAGCAGAAGCAAGGAAAATACACTTTCTTTTGAAAGCGTTTGCAGAGCTTCCACAGAACTCGGAGATTACTGGAATTTCAGCAAATATTTTTTCACCCGATCTTGTTGATACTTGGCAGGAAAGATGACTATACCATTTCCACTTAGCAGCCCAAATTTGGTTCTTCTAGGTTGAAGCATTTGTTTTTAGGAACACTTTGAATTTTTAGGTTTCACTTCGTTTTCCCCTATAGGGATACATGCATTTGGAACTCTAAATCAAACACAGTTTCTGCTAGGTGCTTGAAACTTGACTCACTCAATTAGTTCTTGGTGCACTCTTTACGTTTTGTTCCCCGTTGAAGTGGCCCTTAGTAGAGGCAAGGACAATACACTTTCATTTGAAATCATTTGCATAGCTTCCACAGAAATCCGAGTTTACTGGAATCTCAGCAAATATTTTTTCACCCAATCTTGGGAATACTCATGAGGAAACATGAATATACCTGTTGAACTTGGCTGCCCAAATTTCGTTCTTCTATGTTGTAGCGTTCATTGGCAGGAATACACTGAATTCTTCAGTTTCACTTCGTTCTCCCCTATAGGGATACAGGCATTTGGAACTCTACATCAAACAGGATTTCTGCTAGCTGCTTGAAACTTGACTCAGTCAATTAGTTATCAGTGCCCTCTCTATGCTTTGTTCCCTGTTTAAGTACCTATAAGCAGAGCCCATGAAAATACACTTGCCTTTGAAAGCGTTTGCAGACCTTCCACAGAACTCTGATTTTACTGGAATTTCAGCGAATGTTTTTTCTCCCAATCTTGGTAATACTTGGCAAGGATAATCATTATACCCGTTGCACTTGGCTGCTGAAATTTCTTTCTTCAAGCTTGAAGCGTTCGTTGGCTGTAACACTTTGAAGTTTAAGGGTTCACTTCGTTTTACCCTATAGGAATATGTGAATTTGGATCTCTAAATCAAACACGGTTTTTGCTAGCTGCTTAAAAATTGACTCAATCCATGAGTTCTAAGTGCGCTCTCTATGCTTTGTGCCCTTATGAAGTAGCCATTAGAATAGGCAAGACAAATACACTGTAATTTCAGCGTTTGCAGAGCAACTGCGGAACTCTGAGTTTACTGGAATCTCAACAAATATTTTTTCAAACGATCTTTTTGATGATTGCTGGAAATATGCGTATACCATTTGCACTTGACCATCCAAGTTTTGTTCTTTCAGGTTGTAGCATTCACTTTCAGGAACACTTTGTATTTTTAGGTGTCACTTCGTTTTCCCCTATAGGGATACATGCAATTTGGAAATCTAAATCAAACATGGTTTGTGCTAGCTGCTTGAAACTTGACTCAGTTATTTAGTTCTCAGTGTGTTCACTTTGCTTTTTGCTCTTTTGAATTTGCACTAAGCAGAGGCAAGGAAAATACACTTTCATTTGAATGCTTTTGCAGAGCTTCCACAAACTGGGATTTTACTGGAATTTCAGCAAATATTTTTTCACGCGATCTTGTAGATTCTCAGCAAGGATTTGAGTATACCAGTGGCACATGCCTGGCCAATTGTTTTTTTTTTCTTTTAGGTTGGAGCGTTCATTGGCAGCAATAGTTTGAATTTTTAGGTTTCACTTTCTTTTCCCTTACAGGGATACATGTTTTTCAAACTCTAAATCAAACACGGTTTGTGCTAGGTGCTTGAAACATGACCCACTCAATTCGTTCTCAGTGTGCTCTCTAGGCTTTGTTCCCTATGGAAGTTGTCCTAAGCAGAGGCAAGGAGAGTACACTTTCATTTTAAAGCATTTACACAGCGTCCAAAGAACTCCAAATTTACGGGAATCTCAGCAAATATTTTTTCACCCGTTCTTGTTGATACTTGGCAGGAAACATGAGCATACCAGTTACACGTGGCTGCCCAAATTTCATTCTTGTATGTTGAAGGGTTCATTTATATATTTTTAGATTTCACTTCATTTTTCCTTATAGGGATACATGCATTTGGAACCCTAAATGAAGTAGGGTTTGGGCTAGCTACTTTAAAAAAGACATTGTAAACTAGTTCTCAGTGCACATAGAGATGTTTTCTGCCTTGTTCATGGATCCCTAAGTACAGGCAAGGAAAATGCACTTTCAATTGAAAGCCTCCACAGGACTTCGAGTTTACTGGAATATCAGCTACCATTTTGTCACCCAATCTTCTTGCTACTCTTCAAGAAAGATTTGTACTCCAGTTGCACTTGGCTGCCCAAATCTTGTTTTTCTAGGTTGAAGTGTTCTTTGGCAGGAACACGTTGAAATTTTAGTTGTCACTTCATGTTCCCCTATTGGAATACATGCATTTGGAACTCTAAATCAAACACAGTTTGTGCTAGTGGCTTGAATCTTTCCTCTCTCAATTAGTTCTAAGCTGGCTCTCTATGCATTGTTCCCTGTTGAAGTAGCCCTAAGCACAGGCAAAGAAAATACACTTTCATTTGAAAGCATTTGTAGTACTTCCAGAGAACTCCGAGTTGATGGGAATCTCAGCAAATATTTTTTCACCAGATCTTGTTGATACTTGGCAAGCAAGATGACTATACCAGTCGTACTTGGCTGCCCAAATTTTGTTCGTCTAGGTTGAAGAGTTCTGTGGCAGGAACACTTTGAATTTTTAGGTTTCACTTCATTTAGTCCTAGAGGGATACACGCACTTGGAACTCTAAATCATATTCAGTTTGTGCTAGCTTCTTGTAACTTTACTCAGTCAATTAGTTCTCATTGTGCTCTCTGTGCTTAGTTCCCTGATGAAGTAGACCTAAGCCAAGGCCAGAAAAATACACTTTCATTTGAAAGCATTTGTAGAACTTCCAAAGGACTCTGAGTTTACTGGAATCTCAGAAAATATTTTTTCACCCGTTCTTCTTAATGCTCATCAAGGATTAAGTGTATACCAGTTGCACATGGCTGCCCAAATTGCTTTCTTCTAGGTAGAAGTGTTAGTTTGCAGGTACACTTTGAATTTTTAGGTTTCACTTCATTTTCCCATATAGGGATACAGACATTTGGAACTCTAAATCAAACACGGTTTGTGCTAGTTGCTTGAAACTTGACTCATTCAATTAATTCTTAGTGGGCTCTTTATGTTTTGTTCCCTATTGTAGTGGCCCTTAGAAGAGGCAAGGAAAATACACTTTCATTGGAAAGCGTTGACAGAGCTTCCACAGAACTTGGATTTTACTGGAATTTCACCAAGTATTTGTTCAACCAATCTTTTGGTACTCGGAAAGGAAGATGAGTATGCCAGTTGCACTTAGATGCCCAAATTTCATTCTTCTAGGTTGAAGTATTCATTGTCAGGAACACATTGAATTTTGATATTTCACTTTGTTTTCCCCTCTAGGGATACATGCACTTGGAACTCTAAATCAAACACGGTTTGTGCTAGCTGCTTGAATCTTCACTCACTCAATTGGTTTTAAGTGTTTTCTTTATGCTTTTTTCCCTGTTGGTGGAGCCCTAAGCAGAAGCAAGGAAAATACACTTTCTTTTGAAAGCGTTTGCAGAGCTTCCACAGAACTCGGAGATTACTGGAATTTCAGCAAATATTTTTTCACCCGATCTTGTTGATACTTGGCAGGAAAGATGACTATACCATTTCCACTTAGCAGCCCAAATTTGGTTCTTCTAGGTTGAAGCATTTGTTTTGAGGAACACTTTGAATTTTTAGGTTTCACTTCGTTTTCCCCTATAGGGATACATGCATTTGGAACTCTAAATCAAACACAGTTTCTGCTAGGTGCTTGAAACTTGACTCACTCAATTAGTTCTTGGTGTACTCTTTACGTTTTGTTCCCCGTTGAAGTGGCCCTGAGTAGAGGCAAGGACAATACACTTTCATTTGAAATCATTTGCATAGCTTCCACAGAAATCCGAGTTTACTGGAATCTCAGCAAATATTTTTTCACCCAATCTTGGGAATACTCATGAGGAAACATGAATATACCAGTTGAACTTGGCTGCCCAAATTTCGTTCTTCTATGTTGTAGCGTTCATTGGCAGGAATACATTGAATTCTTCAGTTTCACTTCGTTCTCCCCTATAGGGATACAGGCATTTGGAACTCTACATCAAACAGGATTTCTGCTAGCTGCTTGAAACTTGACTCAGTCAATTAGTTATCAGTGCCCTCTCTATGCTTTGTTCCCTGTTTAAGTACCTATAAGCAGAGCCCATGAAAATACACTTGCCTTTGAAAGCGTTTGCAGACCTTCCACAGAACTCTGATTTTACTGGAATTTCAGCGAATGTTTTTTCTCCCAATCTTAGTAATACTTGGCAAGGATAATCATTATACCCGTTGCACTTGGCTGCTGAAATTTCTTTCTTCAAGCTTGAAGCGTTCGTTGGCTGTAACACTTTGAATTTTAAGGGTTTACTTCGTTTTACCCTATAGGAATATGTGAATTTGGATCTCTAAATCAAACACTGTTTTTGCTAGCTGCTTAAAAATTGACTCAATCAATGAGTTCTAAGTGCGCTCTCTATGCTTTGTGCCCTTATGAAGTAGCCATTAGAATAGGCAAGACAAATACACTGTAATTTCAGCGTTTGCAGAGCAACTGCAGAACTCTGAATTTACTGGAATCTCAACAAATATTTTTTCAAACGATCTTTTGGATGATTGCTGGAAAGATGCGTGTACCGTTTGCACTTGACCATCCAAGTTTTGTTCTTTCAGGTTGTAGCATTCACTTTCAGGAACACTTTGTATTTTTAGGTGTCACTTCGTTTTCCCCTATACGGATACATGCGATTTGGAAATCTAAATCAAACATGGTTTGTGTTAGCTGCTTGAAACTTGACTCAGTTATTTAGTTCTCAGTGTGTTCACTTTGCTTTTTCCTCTTTTGAATTTGCACTAAACAGAGGCAAGGAAAATACACTTTCATTTGAATGCTTTTGCAGAGCTTCCACAAACTGGCATTTTACTGGAATTTCAGCAAATATTTTTTCACGCGATCTTGTAGATTCTCAGCAAGGATTTGAGTATACCAGTGGCACATGCCTGGCCGATTGTTTTTTTTTTTTTCTTTTAGGTTGGAGCGTTCATTGGCAGCAATAGTTTGAATTTTTAGGTTTCACTTTCTTTTCCCTTACAGGGATACATGTTTTTCAAACTCTAAATCAAACACGGTTTGTGCTAGGTGCTTGAAACATGACCCACTCAATTCGTTCTCAGTGTGCTCTCTAGGCTTTGTTCCCTATGGAAGTTGTCCTAAGCAGAGGCAAGGAAAGTACACTTTCTCTTTAAAGCATTTACACAGCGTCCACAGAACTCCGAATTTATGGGAATCTCAGCAAATATTTTTTCACCCGTTCTTGTTGATACTTGGCAGGAAACATGAGCATACCAGTTACACGTGGCTGCCCAAATTTCATTCTTGTATGTTGAAGGGTTCATTTATATATTTTTAGATTTCACTTCATTTTTCCTTATAGGGATACATGCATTTGGAACCTTAAATGAAGTAGGGTTTGGGCTAGCTACTTTAAAAAAGACATTGTAAACTAGTTCTCAGTGCACATAGAGATGTTTTCTGCCTTGTTCATGGATCCCTAAGTACAGGCAAGGAAAATGCACTTTCAATTGAAAGCCTCCACAGGACTTCGAGTTTACTGGAATATCAGCTACCATTTTGTCACCCAATCTTCTTGCTACTCTTCAAGAAAGATTTGTACTCCAGTTGCACTTGGCTGCCCAAATCTTGTTTTTCTAGGTTGAAGTGTTCTTTGGCAGGAACACGTTGAAATTTTAGTTGTCACTTCATGTTCCCCTATTGGAATACATGCATTTGGAACTCTAAATCAAACACAGTTTGTGCTAGTGGCTTGAATCTTTCCTCTCTCAATTAGTTCTAAGCTGGCTCTCTATGCATTGTTCCCTGTTGAAGTAGCCCTAAGCACAGGCAAAGAAAATACACTTTCATTTGAAAGCATTTGTAGTACTTCCAGAGAACTCCGAGTTGATGGGAATCTCAGCAAATATTTTTTCACCAGATCTTGTTGATACTTGGCAAGCAAGATGACTATACCAGTCGTACTTGGCTGCCCAAATTTTGTTCGTCTAGGTTGAAGAGTTCTGTGGCAGGAACACTTTGAATTTTTAGGTTTCACTTCATTTAGTCCTAGAGGGATACACGCACTTGGAACTCTAAATCATATTCAGTTTGTGCTAGCTTCTTGTAACTTTACTCAGTCAATTAGTTCTCATTGTGCTCTCTGTGCTTAGTTCCCTGATGAAGTAGACCTAAGCCAAGGCCAGAAAAATACACTTTCATTTGAAAGCATTTGTAGAACTTCCAAAGGACTCTGAGTTTACTGGAATCTCAGAAAATATTTTTTCACCCGTTCTTCTTAATGCTCATCAAGGATTAAGTGTATACCAGTTGCACATGGCTGCCCAAATTGCTTTCTTCTAGGTAGAAGTGTTAGTTTGCAGGTACACTTTGAATTTTTAGGTTTCACTTCATTTTCCCATATAGGGATACAGACATTTGGAACTCTAAATCAAACACGGTTTGTGCTAGTTGCTTGAAACTTGACTCATTCAATTAATTCTTAGTGGGCTCTTTATGTTTTGTTCCCTATTGTAGTGGCCCTTAGAAGAGGCAAGGAAAATACACTTTCATTGGAAAGCGTTGACAGAGCTTCCACAGAACTTGGATTTTACTGGAATTTCACCAAGTATTTGTTCAACCAATCTTTTGGTACTCGGAAAGGAAGATGAGTATGCCAGTTGCACTTAGATGCCCAAATTTCATTCTTCTAGGTTGAAGTATTCATTGTCAGGAACACATTGAATTTTGATATTTCACTTTGTTTTCCCCTCTAGGGATACATGCACTTGGAACTCTAAATCAAACACGGTTTGTGCTAGCTGCTTGAATCTTCACTCACTCAATTGGTTTTAAGTGTTTTCTTTATGCTTTTTTCCCTGTTGGTGGAGCCCTAAGCAGAAGCAAGGAAAATACACTTTCTTTTGAAAGCGTTTGCAGAGCTTCCACAGAACTCGGAGATTACTGGAATTTCAGCAAATATTTTTTCACCCGATCTTGTTGATACTTGGCAGGAAAGATGACTATACCATTTCCACTTAGCAGCCCAAATTTGGTTCTTCTAGGTTGAAGCATTTGTTTTGAGGAACACTTTGAATTTTTAGGTTTCACTTCGTTTTCCCCTATAGGGATACATGCATTTGGAACTCTAAATCAAACACAGTTTCTGCTAGGTGCTTGAAACTTGACTCACTCAATTAGTTCTTGGTGGACTCTTTACGTTTTGTTCCCCGTTGAAGTGGCCCTGAGTAGAGGCAAGGACAATACACTTTCATTTGAAATCATTTGCATAGCTTCCACAGAAATCCGAGTTTACTGGAATCTCAGCAAATATTTTTTCACCCAATCTTGGGAATACTCATGAGGAAACATGAGTGTACCAGTTGAACTTGGCTGCCCAAATTTCGTTCTTCTATGTTGTTGCGTTCATTGGCAGGAATACATTGAATTCTTCAGTTTCACTTCGTTCTCCCCTATAGGGATACAGGCATTTGGAACTCTGCATCAAACAGGATTTCTGCTAGCTGCTTGAAACTTGACTCAGTCAATTAGTTATCAGTGCCCTCTCTATGCTTTGTTCCCTGTTTAAGTACCTATAAGCAGAGCCCATGAAAATACACTTGCCTTTGAAAGCGTTTGCAGTCCTTCCACAGAACTCTGATTTTACTGGAATTTCAGCGAATGTTTTTTCTCCCAATCGTGGTAATACTTGGCAAGGATTATCATTATACCCGTTGCACTTGGCTGCTGAAATTTCTTTCTTCAAGCTTGAAGCGTTCGTTGGCTGTAACACTTTGAAATTTAAGGGTTCACTTCGTTTTACCCTATAGGAATATGTGAATTTGGATCTCTAAATCAAACACGGTTTTTGCTAGCTGCTTAAAAATTGACTCAATCAATGAGTTCTAAGTGCGCTCTCTATGCTTTGTGCCCTTATGAAGTAGCCATTAGAATAGGCAAGACAAATACACTGTAATTTCAGCGTTTGCAGAGCAACTGCAGAACTCTGAGTTTACTGGAATCTCAACAAATATTTTTTCAAACGATGTTGTTGATGATTGCTGGAAAGATGCATATACCATTTGCACTTGACCATCCAAGTTTTGTTCTTTCAGGTTGTAGCATTCACTTTCAGGAACACTTTGTATTTTTAGGTGTCACTTCGTTTTCCCCTATAGGGATACATGCAATTTGGAAATCTAAATCAAACATGGTTTGTGCTAGCTGCTTGAAACTTGACTCAGTTATTTAGTTCTCAGTGTGTTCACTTTGCTTTTTGCTCTTTTGAATTTGCACTAAGCAGAGGCAAGGAAAATACACTTTCATTTGAATGCTTTTGCAGAGCTTCCACAAACTGGCATTTTACTGGAATTTCAGCAAATATTTTTTCACGCGATCTTGTAGATTCTCAGCAAGGATTTGAGTATACCAGTGGCACATGCCTGGCCAATTGTTTTTTTTCTTTTAGGTTGGAGCGTTCATTGGCAGCAATAGTTTGAATTTTTAGGTTTCACTTTCTTTTCCCTTACAGGGATACATGTTTTTGAAACTCTAAATCAAACACGGTTTGTGCTAGGTGCTTGAAACATGACCCACTCAATTCGTTCTCAGTGTGCTCTCTAGGCTTTGTTCCCTATTGAAGTTGTCCTAAGCAGAGGCAAGGAAAGTACACTTTCATTTGAAAGCATTTACATAGCGTCCACAGAACTCCGAATTTACGGGAATCTCAGCAAATATTTTTTCACCCGTTCTTGTTGATACTTGGCAGGAAACATGAGCATACCAGTTACACGTGGCTGCCCAAATTTCATTCTTGTATGTTGAAGGGTTCATTTATATATTTTTAGATTTCACTTCATTTTTCCTTATAGGGATACTTGCATTTGGAACCCTAAATGAAGTAGGGTTTGGGCTAGCAACTTTAAAAAAGACATAGTAAACTAGTTCTCAGTGCACTCTCTATGTTTTCTGCCTTGTTGATGGATCCCTAAGTACAGGCAAGGAAAATGCACTTTCAATTGAAAGCTTCCACAGGACTTCGAGTTTACTGGAATATCAGCTACCATTTTGTCACCCAATCTTCTTGCTACTCTTCAAGAAAGATTTGTACTCCAGTTGCACTTGGCTGCCCAAATCTTGTTTTTCTAGGTTGAAGTGTTCTTTGGCAGGAACACGTTGAAATTTTAGTTGTCACTTCATGTTCCCCTATTGGAATACATGCATTTGGAACTCTAAATCAAACACAGTTTGTGCTAGTGGCTTGAATCTTTCCTCTCTCAATTAGTTCTAAGCTGGCTCTCTATGCATTGTTCCCTGTTGAAGTAGCCCTAAGCACAGGCAAGGAAAATACACTTTCATTTGAAAGCATTTGTAGTACTTCCAGAGAACTCCGAGTTGATGGGAATCTCAGCAAATATTTTTTCACCAGATCTTGTGGATACTTGGCAAGCAAGATGACTATACCAGTCGTACTTGGCTGCCCAAATTTTGTTCTTCTAGGTTGAAGTGTTCTGTGGCAGGAACACTTTGAATTTTTAGGTTTCACTTCATTTAGTCCTAGAGGGATACACGCACTTGGAACTCTAAATCATATTCAGTTTGTGCTAGCTTCTTGTAACTTTATTCAGTCAATTACTTCTCAGTGTGCTCTCTGTGCTTAGTTCCCTGATGAAGTAGACCTAAGCCAAGGCCAGAAAAATACACTTTCATTTGAAAGCATTTGTAGAACTTCCAAAGGACTCTGAGTTTACTGGAATCTCAGAAAATATTTTTTCACCCGTTCTTCTTAATGCTCATCAAGGATTATGTGTATACCAGTTGCACATGGCTGCCCAAATTGTTTTCTTCTAGGTAGAAGTGTTAGTTTGCAGGTACACTTTGAATTTTTAGGTTTCACTTCATTTTCCCATATAGGGATACAGACATTTGGAACTCTAAATCAAACACGGTTTGTGCTAGTTGCTTGAAACTTGACTCATTCAATTAATTCTTAGTGGGCTCTTTATGTTTTGTTCCCTATTGTAGTGGCCCTTAGAAGAGGCAAGGAAAATACACTTTCATTTGAAAGCGTTGACAGAGCTTCCACAGAACTTGGATTTTACTGGAATTTCACCAAGTATTTGTTCAACCAATCTTTTGGTACTCAGAAAGGAAGATGAGTATACCAGTTGCACTTAGATGCCCAAATTTCATTCTTCTAGGTTGAAGTATTCATTGTCAGGAACACATTGAATTTTGATATTTCACTTTGTTTTCCCCTCTAGGGATACATGCACTTGGAACTCTAAATCAAACACGGTTTGTGCTAGCTGCTTGAATCTTCACTCACTCAATTGGTTTTAAGTGTTTTCTTTATGCTTTTTTCCCTGTTGGTGTAGCCCTAAGCAGAAGCAAGGAAAATACACTTTCTTTTGAAAGCGTTTGCAGAGCTTCCACAGAACTCGGAGATTACTGGAATTTCAGCAGATATGTTTTCACCCGATCTTGTTGATACTTGGCAGGAAAGATGACTATACCATTTCCACTTAGCAGCCCAAATTTGGTTCTTCTAGGTTGAAGCATTTGTTTTTAGGAACACTTTGAATTTTTAGGTTTCACTTCGTTTTCCCCTATAGGGATACATGCATTTGGAACTCTAAATCAAACACAGTTTCTGCTAGGTGCTTGAAACTTGACTCACTCAATTAGTTCTTGGTGCACTCTTTACGTTTTGTTCCCCGTTGAAGTGGCCCTGAGTAGAGGCAAGGACAATACACTTTCATTTGAAATCATTTGCATAGCTTCCACAGAAATCCGAGTTTACTGGAATCTCAGCAAATATTTTTTCACCCAATCTTGGGAATACTCACGAGGAAACATGAATATACCAGTTGAACTTGGCTGCCCAAATTTCGTTCTTCTATGTTGTAGCGTTCATTGGCAGGAATACATTGAATTCTTCAGTTTCACTTCGTTCTCCCCTATAGGGATACAGGCATTTGGAACTCTACATCAAACAGGATTTCTGCTAGCTGCTTGAAACTTGACTCAGTCAATTAGTTATCAGTGCCCTCTCTATGCTTTGTTCCCTGTTTAAGTACCTAAAAGCAGAGCCCATGAAAATACACTTGCCTTTGAAAGCGTTTGCAGACCTTCCACAGAACTCTGATTTTACTGGAATTTCAGCGAATGTTTTTTCTCCCAATCTTGGTAATACTTGGCAAGGATTATCATTATACCCATTGCACTTGGCTGCTGAAATTTCTTTCTTCAAGCTTGAAGCGTTCGTTGGCTGTAACACTTTGAAGTTTAAGGGTTCACTTCGTTTTACCCTATAGGAATATGTGAATTTGGATCTCTAAATCAAACACGGTTTTTGCTAGCTGCTTAAAAATTGACACAATCCATGAGTTCTAAGTGCGCTCTCTATGTTTTGTGCCCTTATGAAGTAGCCATTAGAATAGGCAAGACAAATACACTGTAATTTCAGCGTTTGCAGAGCAACTGCAGAACTCTGAGTTTACTGGAATCTCAACAAATATTTTTTCAAACGATCTTTTTGATGATTGCTGGAAAGATGCGTATACCATTATCACTTGACCATCCAAGTTTTGTTCTTTCAGGTTGTAGCATTCACTTTCAGGAACACTTTGTATTTTTAGGTGTCACTTCGTTTTCCCCTATAGGGATACATGCAATTTGGAAATCTAAATCAAACATGGTTTGTGCTAGCTGCTTGAAACTTGACTCAGTTATTTAGTTCTCAGTGTGTTCACTTTGCTTTTTGCTCTTTTGGATTTGCACTAAGCAGAGGCAAGGAAAATACACTTTCATTTGAATGCTTTTGCAGAGCTTCCAAAAACTGGCATTTTACTGGAATTTCAGCAAATATTTTTTCACGCGATCTTGTAGATTCTCAGCAAGGATTTGAGTATACCAGTGGCACATGCCTGGCCAATTGTTTTTTTTTTCTTTTAGGTTGGAGCGTTCATTGGCAGCAATAGTTTGAATTTTTAGGTTTCACTTTCTTTTCCCTTACAGGGATACATGTTTTTGAAACTCTAAATCAAACACGGTTTGTGCTAGGGGCTTGAAACATGACCCACTCAATTCGTTCTCAGTGTGCTCTCTAGGCTTTGTTCCCTATGGAAGTTGTCCTAAGCAGAGGCAAGGAAAGTACACTTTCATTTGAAAGCATTTACACAGCGTCCACAGAACTCCGAATTTACGGGAATCTCAGCAAATATGTTTTCACCCGTTCTTGTTGATACTTGGCAGGAAACATGAGCATACCAGTTACACGTGGCTGCCCAAATTTCATTCTTGTATGTTGAAGGGTTCATTTATATATTTTTAGATTTCATTTCATTTTTCCTTATAGGGATTCATGCATTTGTAACCCTAAATGAAGTAGGGTTTGGGCTAGCTACTTTAAAAAAGACATAGTAAACTAGTTCTCAGTGCACATAGAGATGTTTTCTGCCTTGTTCATGGATCCCTAAGTACAGGCAAGGAAAATGCACTTTCAATTGAAAGCTTCCACAGGACTTCGAGTTTACTTGCATATCAGCTACCATTTTGTCACCCAATCTTCTTGCTACTCTTCAAGAAAGATTTGTACTCCAGTTGCACTTGGCTGCCCAAATCTTGTTTTTCTAGGTTGAAGTGTTCTTTGGCAGGAACACGTTGAAATTTTAGTTGTCACTTCATGTTCCCCTATTGGAAAACATGCATTTGGAACTCTAAATCAAACACAGTTTGTGCTAGTGGCTTCAATCTTTCTTTCTTCTCTCAATTAGTTCTAAGCTGGCTCTCTATGCATTGTTCCCTGTTGATGTAGCCCTAAGCACAGGCAAGGAAAATACACTTTCATTTGAAAGCATTTGTAGTACTTCCAGAGAACGCCGAGTTGATGGGAATCTCAGCAAATATTTTTTCACCAGATCTTGTTGATACTTGGCAAGCAAGATGACTATACCAGTCGTACTTGGCTGCCCAAATTTTGTTCTTCTAGGTTGAAGTGTTCTGTGGCAGGAACACTTTGAATTTTTAGGTTTCACTTCATTTAGTCCTAGAGGGATACACGCACTTGGAACTCTAAATCATATTCAGTTTGTGCTAGCTTCTTGTATCTTTATTCAGTCAATTACTTCTCAGTGTGCTCTCTGTGCTTAGTTCCCTGATGAAGTAGACCTAAGCCAAGGCCAGAAAAATACACTTTCATTTGAAAGCATTTGTAGAACTTCCAAAGGACTCTGAGTTTACTGGAATCTCAGAAAATATTTTTTCACCCGTTCTTCTTAATGCTCATCAAGGATTATGTGTATACCAGTTGCACATGGCTGCCCAAATCGCTTTCTTCTAGGTAGAAGTGTTAGTTTGCAGGTACACTTTGAATTTTTAGGTTTCACTTCATTTTCCCATATAGGGATACAGACATTTGGAACTCTAAATCAAACACGGTTTGTGCTAGTTGCTTGAAACTTGACTCATTCAATTAATTCTTAGTGGGCTCTTTATGTTTTGTTCCCTATTGTAGTGGCCCTTAGAAGAGGCAAGGAAAATACACTTTCATTTGAAAGCGTTGACAGAGCTTCCACAGAACTTGGATTTTACTGGAATTTCACCAAGTATTTGTTCAACCAATCTTTTGGTACTCGGAAAGGAAGATGAGTATACCAGTTGCACTTAGATGCCCAAATTTCATTCTTCTAGGTTGAAGTATTCATTGTCAGGAACACATTGAATTTTGATATTTCACTTTGTTTTCCCCTCTAGGGATACATGCACTTGGAACTCTAAATCAAACACGGTTTGTGCTAGCTGCTTGAATCTTCACTCACTCAATTGGTTTTAAGTGTTTTCTTTATGCTTTTTTCCCTGTTGGTGTAGCCCTAAGCAGAAGCAAGGAAAATACAATTTCTTTTGAAAGCATTTGCAGAGCTTCCACAGAACTCGGAGATTACTGGAATTTCAGCAGATATGTTTTCACCCGATCTTGTTGATACTTGGCAGGAAAGATGACTATACCATTTCCACTTAGCAGCCCAAATTTGGTTCTTCTAGGTTGAAGCATTTGTTTTTAGGAACACTTTGAATTTTTAGGTTTCACTTCGTTTTCCCCTATAGGGATACATGCATTTGGAACTCTAAATCAAACACAGTTTCTGCTAGGTGCTTGAAACTTGACTCACTCAATTAGTTCTTGGTGCACTCTTTACGTTTTGTTCCCCATTGAAGTGGCCCTGAGTAGAGGCAAGGACAATACACTTTCATTTGAAATCATTTGCATAGCTTCCACAGAAATCCGAGTTTACTGGAATCTCAGCAAATATTTTTTCACCCAATCTTGGGAATACTCTTGAGGAAACATGAATATACCAGTTGAACTTGGCTGCCCAAATTTCGTTCTTCTATGTTGTAGCGTTCATTGGCAGGAATACATTGAATTCTTCAGTTTCACTTCGTTCTCCCCTATAGGGATACAGGCATTTGGAACTCTACATCAAACAGGATTTCTGCTAGCTGCTTGAAACTTGACTCAGTCAATTAGTTATCAGTGCCCTCTCTATGCTTTGTTCCCTGTTTAAGTACCTATAAGCAGAGCCCATGAAAATACACTTGCCTTGGAAAGCGTTTGCAGACCTTCCACAGAACTCTGATTTTACTGGAATTTCAGCAAATGTTTTTTCTCCCAATCTTGGTAATACTTGGCAAGGATTATCATTATACCCGTTGCACTTGGCTGCTGAAATTTCTTTCTTCAAGCTTGAAGCGTTCGTTGGCTGTAACACTTTGAAATTTAAGGGTTCACTTCGTTTTACCCTATAGGAATATGTGAATTTGGATCTCTAAATCAAACACGGTTTTTGCTAGCTGCTTAAAAATTGACTCAATCCATGAGTTCTAAGTGCGCTCTCTATGCTTTGTGCCCTTATGAAGTAGCCATTAGAATAGGCAAGACAAATACACTGTAATTTCAGCGTTTGCAGAGCAACTGCAGAACTCTGAGTTTACTGGAATCTCAACAAATATTTTTTCAAACGATCTTTTTGATGATTGCTGGAAAGATGCGTATACCATTTGCACTTGACCATCCAAGTTTTGTTCTTTCAGGTTGTAGCATTCACTTTCAGGAACACTTTGTATTTTTAGGTGTCACTTCGTTTTCCCCTATAGGGATACATGCAATTTGGAAATCTAAATCAAACATGGTTTGTGCTAGCTGCTTGAAACTTGACTCAGTTATTTAGTTCTCAGTGTGTTCACTTTGCTTTTTGCTCTTTTGAATTTGCACTAAGCAGAGGCAAGGAAAATACACTTTCATTTGAATGCTTTTGCAGAGCTTCCACAAACTGGGATTTTACTGGAATTTCAGCAAATATTTTTTCACGCGATCTTGTAGATTCTCAGCACGGATTTGAGTATACCAGTGGCACATGCCTGGCCAATTGTTTTTTTTTTTCTTTTAGGTTGGAGCGTTCATTGGCAGCAATAGTTTGAAATTTTAGGTTTCACTTTCTTTTCCCTTACAGGGATACATGTTTTTCAAACTCTAAATCAAACACGGTTTGTGCTAGGTGCTTGAAACATGACCCACTCAATTCGTTCTCAGTGTGCTCTCTAGGCTTTGTTCCCTATGGAAGTTGTCCTAAGCAGAGGCAAGGAAAGTACACTTTCATTTTAAAGCATTTACACAGCGTCCACAGAACTCCGAATTTACGGGAATCTCAGCAAATATTTTTTCACCCGTTCTTGTTGATATTTGGCAGGAAACATGAGCATACCAGTTACACGTGGCTGCCCAAATTTCATTCTTGTATGTTGAAGGGTTCATTTATATATTTTTAGATTTCACTTCATTTTTCCTTATAGGGATACATGCATTTGGAACCCTAAATGAAGTAGGGTTTGGGCTAGCTACTTTCAAAAAGACATAGTAAACTAGTTCTCAGTGCACTCTCTATGTTTTCTGCCTTGTTGATGGATCCCTAAGTACAGGCAAGGAAAATGCACTTTCAATTGAAAACTTCCACAGGACTTCGAGTTTACTGGAATATCAGCTACCATTTTGTCACCCAATCTTCTTGCTACTCTTCAAGAAAGATTTGTACTCCAGTTGCCCTTCGCTGCCCAAATCTTGTTTTTCTAGGTTGAAGTGTTCTTTGGCAGGAACACGTTGAAATTTTAGTTGTCACTTCATGTTCCCCTATTGGAATACATGCATTTGTAACTCTAAATCAAACACAGTTTGTGCTAGTGGCTTCAATCTTTCTTTCTTCTCTCAATTAGTTCTAAGCTGGCTCTCTATGCATTGTTCCCTGTTGATGTAGCCCTAAGCACAGGCAAGGAAAATACACTTTCATTTGAAAGCATTTGTAGTACTTCCAGAGAACGCCGAGTTGATGGGAATCTCAGCAAATATTTTTTCACCAGATCTTGTTGATACTTGGCAAGCAAGATGACTATACCAGTCGTACTTGGCTGCCCAAATTTTGTTCTTCTAGGTTGAAGTGTTCTGTGGCAGGAACACTTTGAATTTTTAGGTTTCACTTCATTTAGTCCTAGAGGGATACACGCACTTGGAACTCTAAATCATATTCAGTTTGTGCTAGCTTCTTGTAACTTTACTCAGTCAATTACTTCTCAGTGTGCTCTCTGTGCTTAGTTCCCTGATGAAGTAGACCTAAGCCAAGGCCAGAAAAATACACTTTCATTTGAAAGCATTTGTAGAACTTCCAAAGGACTCTGAGTTTACTGGAATCTCAGAAAATATTTTTTCACCCGTTCTTCTTAATGCTCATCAAGGATTATGTGTATACCAGTTGCACATGGCTGCCCAAATTGCTTTCTTCTAGGTAGAAGTGTTAGTTTGCAGGTACACTTTGAATTTTTAGGTTTCACTTCATTTTCCCATATAGGGATACAGACATTTGGAACTCTAAATCAAACACGGTTTGTGCTAGTTGCTTGAAACTTGACTCATTCAATTAATTCTTAGTGGGCTCTTTATGTTTTGTTCCCTATTGTAGTGGCCCTTAGAATAGGCAAGGAAAATACACTTTCATTGGAACGCGTTGACAGAGCTTCCACAGAACTTGGATTTTACTGGAATTTCACCAAGTATTTGTTCAACCAATCTTTTGGTACTCGGAAAGGAAGATGAGTATACCAGTTGCACTTAGGTGCCCAAATTTCATTCTTCTAGGTTGAAGTATTCATTGTCAGGAACACATTGAATTTTGATATTTCACTTTGTTTTCCCCTCTAGGGATACATGCACTTGGAACTCTAAATCAAACACGGTTTGTGCTAGCTGCTTGAATCTTCACTCACTCAATTGGTTTTAAGTGTTTTCTGTATGCTTTTTTCCCTGTTGGTTTAGCCCTAAGCAGAAGCAAGGAAAATACACTTTCTTTTGAAAGCGTTTGCAGAGCTTCCACAGAACTCGGAGATTACTGGAATTTCAGCAAATATTTTTTCACCCGATCTTGTTGATACTTGGCAGGAAAGATGACTATACCATTTCCACTTAGCAGCCCAAATTTGGTTCCTCTAGGTTGAAGCATTTGTTTTTAGGAACACTTTGAATTTTTAGGTTTCACTTCGTTTTCCCCTATAAGGATACATGCATTTGGAACTCTAAATCAAACACAGTTTCTGCTAGGTGCTTGAAACTTGACTCACTCAATTAGTTCTTGGTGCACTCTTTACGTTTTGTTCCCCGTTGAAGTGGCCCTGAGTAGAGGCAAGGACAATACACTTTCATTTGAAATCATTTGCATAGCTTCCACAGAAATCCGAGTTTACTGGAATCTCAGCAAATATTTTTTCACCCAATCTTGGTAATACTCATGAGGAAACATGAATATACCAGTTGAACTTGGCTGCCCAAATTCCGTTCTTCTATGTTGTAGCGTTCATTGGCAGGAATACATTGAATTCTTCAGTTTCACTTCGTTCTCCCCTATAGGGTTACAGGCATTTGGAACTCTACATCAAACAGGATTTCTGCCAGCTGCTTGAAACTTGACTCAGTCAATTAGTTGTCAGTGCCCTCTCTATGCTTTGTTCCCTGTTTAAGTACCTATAAGCAGAGCCCATGAAAATACACTTTCCTTTGAAAGCGTTTGAAGACTTTCCACAGAACTCTGATTTTACTGGAATTTCAGCGAATGTTTTTTCTCCCAATCTTGGTAATACTTGGCAAGGATTATCACTATACCCGTTGCACTTGGCTGCTGAAATTTCTTTCTTCAAGCTTGAAGCGTTCGTTGGCTGTAACACTTTGAAGTTTTAGGGTTCACTTCCTTTTACCCTATTGGAATATGTGAATTTGGATCTCTAAATCAAACACGGTTTTTGCTAGCTGCTTAAAAATTGACTCAATCAATGAATTCTAAGTGCGCTCTCTATGCTTTGTGCCCTTATGAAATAGCCATTAGAATAGGCAAGAAAAATACACTGTAATTTCAGCATTTGCAGAGCAACTGCAGAACTCTGAGTTTACTGGAATCTCAACAAATACTTTTTCAAATGATCTTTGTGATGATTGCTGGAAAGATGCGTATACCATTTCACTTGACCATCTAAGTTTTGTTGTTTAAGGTTGTAGCATTCACTTTCAGGAACACTTTGTATTTTTAGGAGTCACTTCGTTTTCCCATATAGGGATACATGCAATTTGGTAATCTAAATCAAACATGGTTTGTGCTCGCTGCTTGAAACTTGACTCAGTTATTTAGTTCTCAGTGTGTTCACTTTGCTTTTTGCTCTTTTGAATTTGCACTAAGCAGAGGCAAGGAAAATACACTTTCATTTGAATGCTTTTGCAGAGCTTCCACAAACTGGGATTTTACTGGAATTTCAGCAAATATTTTTTCACGCAATCTTGTAGATTCTCAGCAAGGATTTGAGTATACCAGTGGCACATGCCTGGCCAATTGTTTTTTTTTTTTTTCTTTTAGGTTGGAGCGTTCATTGGCAGCAATAGTTTGAATTTTTAGGTTTCACTTTCTTTTCCCTTTCAGGGATACATGTTTTTGAAACTCTAAATCAAACACGGTTTGTGCTAGGTGCTTGAAACATGACCCACTCAATTCGTTCTCAGTGTGCTCTCTAGGCTTTGTTCCCTACGGAAGTTGTCCTAAGCAGAGGCAAGGAAAGTACACTTTCATTGTAAAGCATTTACACAGCGTCCACAGAACTCCGAATTTACGGGAATCTCAGCAAATATTTTTTCACCCGTTCTTGTTGATACTTGGCAGGAAACATGAGCATACCAGTTACACGTGGCTGCCCAAATTTCATTCTGGTATGTTGAAGGGTTCATTTATATATTTTTAGATTTCACTTCATTTTTCCTTATAGGGATACATGCATTTGGAACCCTAAATGAAGTAGGGTTTGGGCTAGCTACTTTAAAACAGACATAGTAAACTAGTTCTCAGTGCACTCTCTATGTTATCTGCCTTGTTGATGGATCCCTAAGTACAGGCAAGGAAAATGCACTTTCAATTGAAAGCTTCCACAGGACTTCGAGTTTACTGGAATATCAGCTACCATTTTGTCACCCAATCTTCTTGCTACTCTTCAAGAAAGATTTGTACTCCAGTTGCACTTGGCTGCCCAAATCATGTTTTTCTAGGTTGAAGTGTTCTTTGGCAGGAACACGTTGAAATTTTAGTTGTTACTTCATGTTCCCCTATTGGAATACATGCATTTGGAACTCTAAATCAAGCACAGTTTGTGCTAGTGGCTTGAATCTTTCCTCTCTCAATTAGTTCTAAGCTGGCTCTCTATGCATTGTTCCCTGTTGAAGTAGCCCTAAGCACAGGCAAGGAAAATACACTTTCATTTGAAAGCATTTGTAGTACTTCCAGAGAACTCCGAGTTGATGGGAATCTCAGCAAATATTTTTTCACCAGATCTTGTTGATACTTGGCAAGCAAGATGACTATACCAGTCGTACTTGGCTGCCCAAATTTTGTTCTTCTAGGTTGAAGTGTTCTGTGGCAGGAACACTTTGAAATTTTAGGTTTCACTTCATTTAGTCCTAGAGGGATACACGCACTTGGAACTCTAAATCATATTCAGTTTGTGCTAGCTTCTTGTAACTTTACTCAGTCAATTAGTTCTCATTGTGCTCTCTGTGCTTAGTTCCCTGATGAAGTAGACCTAAGCCAAGGCCAGAAAAATACACTTTCATTTGAAAGCATTTGTAGAACTTCCAAAGGACTCTGAATTTACTGGAATCTCAGAAAATATTTTTTCACCCGTTCTTCTTAATGCTCATCAAGGATTATGTGTATACCAGTTGCACATGGCTGCCCAAATTGCTTTCTTCTAGGTAGAAGTGTTAGTTTGCAGGTACACTTTGAATTTTTAGGTTTCACTTCATTTTCCCATATAGGGATACAGACATTTGGAACTCTAAATCAAACACGGTTTGTGCTAGTTGCTTGAAACTTGACTCATTCAATTAATTCTTAGTGGGCTCTTTATGTTTTGTTCCCTATTGTAGTGGCCCTTAGAAGAGGCAAGGAAAATACACTTTCATTGGAAAGCGTTGACAGAGCTTCCACAGAACTTGGATTTTACTGGAATTTCACCAAGTATTTGTTCAACCAATCTTTTGGTACTCGGAAAGGAAGATGAGTATGCCAGTTGCACTTAGATGCCCAAATTTCATTCTTCTAGGTTGAAGTATTCATTGTCAGGAACACATTGAATTTTGATATTTCACTTTGTTTTCCCCTCTAGGGATACATGCACTTGGAACTCTAAATCAAACACGGTTTGTGCTAGCTGCTTGAATCTTCACTCACTCAATTGGTTTTAATTGTTTTCTTTATGATTTTTTCCCTGTTGGTGTAGCCCTAAGCAGAAGCAAGGAAAATACACTTTCTTTTGAAAGCGTTTGCAGAGCTTCCACAGAACTCGGAGATTACTGGAATTTCAGCAAATATTTTTTCACCCGATCTTGTTGATACTTGGCAGGAAAGATGACTATACCATTTCCACTTAGCAGCCCAAATTTGGTTCCTCTAGGTTGAAGCATTTGTTTTTAGGAACACTTTGAATTTTTAGGTTTCACTTCGTTCTCCCCTATAGGGATACAGGCATTTGGAACTCTACATCAAACAGGATTTCTGCTAGCTGCTTGAAACTTGAATCACTCAATTACTTCTTAGTGCACTCTTTACGTTTTGTTCCCCGTTGAAGTGGCCCTGAGTAGAGGCAAGGACAATACACTTTCATTTAAAATCATTTGCATAGCTTCCACAGAAATCCGAGTTTACTGGAATCTCAGCAAATATTTTTTTCACCCAATCTTGGTAATACTCATGAGGAAACATGAATATACCAGTTGAACTTGGCTGCCCAAATTTCGTTCTTCTATGTTGTAGCGTTCATTGGCAGGAATACATTGAATTCTTCAGTTTCACTTCGTTCTCCCCTATAGGGATACAGGCATTTGGAACTCATCATCAAACAGGATTTCTGCTAGCTGCTTGAAACTTGACTCAGTCAATTAGTTGTCAGTGCCCTCTCTATGCTTTGTTCCCTGTTTAAGTACCTATAAGCAGAGCCCATGAAAATACACTTTCCTTTGAAAGCGTTTGCAGACCTTCCACAGAACTCTGATTTTACTGGAATTTCAGCAAATGTTTTTTCGCCCAATCTTGGTAATACTTGGCAAGGATTATCATTGTACCCGTTGCACTTGGCTGCTGAAATTTCTTTCTTCAAGCTTGAAGCGTTCGTTGGCTGTAACACTTTGAAGTTTAAGGGTTCACTTCGTTTTACCCTATAGGAATATGTGAATTTGGATCTCTAAATCAAACACGGTTTTTGCTAGCTGCTTAAAAATTGACTCAATCAATGAGTTCTAAGTGCACTCTCTATGCTTTGTGCCCTTATGAAGTAGCCATTAGAATAGGCAAGACAAATACACTGTAATTTCAGCGTTTGCAGAGCAACTGCAGAACTCTGAGTTTACTGGAATCTCAACAAATATTTTTTCAAACGATCTTTTGGATGATTGCTGGAAAGATGCGTATACCATTTGCACTTGACCATCCAAGTTTTGTTCTTTCAGGTTGTAGCATTCACTTTCAGGAACACTTTGTATTTTTAGGTGTCACTTCGTTTTCCCCTATAGGGATACATGCAATTTGGAAATCTAAATCAAACATGGTTTGTTCTAGCTGCTTGAAACTTGACTCAGTTATTTAGTTCTCAGTGTGTTCACTTTGTTTTTTGCTCTTTTGAATTTGCACTAAGCAGAGGCAAGGAAAATACACTTTCATTTGAATGCTTTTGCAGAGCTTCCACAAACTGGGATTTTACTGGAAATTCAGCAAATATTTTTTCACGCGATCTTGTAGATTCTCAGCAAGGATTTGAGTATACCAGTGGCACATGCCTGGCCAATTGTTTTTTTTTTTTTTTTTTTTTTCTTTTAGGTTGGAGCGTTCATTTTCAGCAATAGTTTGAATTTTTAGGTTTCACTTTCTTTTCCCTTACAGGGATACATGTTTTTGAAACTCTAAATCAAACACGGTTTGTGCTAGGTGCTTGAAACATGACCCACTCAATTCGTTCTCAGTGTGCTCTCTAGGCTTTGTTCCCTACTGAACTTGTCCTAAGCAGAGGCAAGGAAAGTACACTTTCATTTTTAAGCATTTACACAGCATCTACAGAACTCCGAATTTACGGGAATCTCAGCAAATATTTTTTCACCCGTTCTTGTTGATACTTGGCAGGAAACATGAGCATACCAGTTACACGTGGCTGCCCAAATTTCATTCTTGTATGTTGAAGGGTTCATTTATATATTTTTAGATTTCACTTCATTTTTCCTTATAGGGATACCTGCATTTGGAACCCTAAATGAAGTAGGGTTTGGGCTAGCTACTTTTAAAAAGACATAGTAAACTAGTTCTCAGTGCACTCTCTATGTTTTCTGCCTTGTTGATGGATCCCTAAGTACAGGCAAGGAAAATGCACTTTCAATTGAAAGCTTCCACAGGACTTCGAGTTTACTGGAATATCAGCTACCATTTTGTCACCCAATCTTCTTGCTACTCTTCAAGAAAGATTTGTACTCCAGTTGCACTTGGCTGCCCAAATCTTGTTTTTCTAGGTTGAAGTGTTCTTTGGCAGGAACACGTTGAAATTTTAGTTGTCACTTCATGTTCCCCTATTGGAATACATGCATTTGGAACTCTAAATCAAACACAGTTTGTGCTAGTGGCTTGAATCTTTCCTCTCTCAATTAGTTCTAAGCTGGCTCTCTATGCATTGTTCCCTGTTGAAGTAGCCCTAAGCACAGGCAAGGAAAATACACTTTCATTTGAAAGCATTTGTAGTACTTCCAGAGAACTCCGAGTTGATGGGAATCTCAGCAAATATTTTTTCACCAGATCTTGTTGATACTTGGCAAGCAAGATGACTATACCAGTCGTACTTGGCTGCCCAAATTTTGTTCTTCTAGGTTGAAGTGTTCTGTGGCAGGAACACTTTGAATTTTTAGGTTTCACTTCATTTAGTCCCAGAGGGATACACGCACTTGGAACTCTAAACCAAATTCAGTTTGTGATAGCTTCTTGTAACTTTACTCAGTCAATTAGTTCTCATTTGTGCTCTCTGTGCTTAGTTCCCTGATGAAGTAGACCTAATCCTAGGCCAGAAAAATACACTTTCATTTGAAAGCATTTGTAGAACTTCCAAAGGACTCTGAGTTTACTGGAATCTCAGAAAATATTTTTTTCACCCGTTCTTCTTAATGCTCATCAAGGATTATGTGTATACCAGTTGCACATGGCTGCCCAAATCGCTTTCTTCTAGGTAGAAGTGTTAGTTTGCAGGTACACTTTGAATTTTTAGGTTTCACTTCATTTTCCCATATAGGGATACAGACATTTGGAACTCTAAATCAAACACGGTTTGTGCTAGTTGCTTGAAACTTGACTCATTCAATTAATTCTTAGTGGGCTCTTTATGTTTTGTTCCCTATTGTAGTGGCCCTTAGAAGAGGCAAGGAAAATACACTTTCATTTGAAAGCGTTGACAGAGCTTCCACAGAACTTGGATTTTACTGGAATTTCACCAAATATTTGTTCAACCAAACTTTTGGTACTCGGAAAGGAAGATGAGTATACCAGTTGCACTTAGATGCCCAAATTTCATTCTTCTAGGTTGAAGTATTCATTGTCAGGAACACATTGAATTTTGATATTTCACTTTGTTTTCCCCTCTAGGGATACATGCACTTGGAACTCTAAATCAAACACGGTTTGTGCTAGCTGCTTGAATCTTCACTCACTCAATTGGTTTTAAGTGTTTTCTGTATGCTTTTTTCCCTGTTGGTGTAGCCCTAAGCAGAAGCAAGGAAAATACACTTTCTTTTGAAAGCGTTTGCAGAGCTTAAACAGAACTCTGATTTTACTGGAATTTCAGCGAATGTTTTTTCTTCCAATCTTGGTAATACTTGGCAAGGATTATCCTTTTACCCGTTGCACTTGGCTGCTGAAATTTCTTTCTTCAAGCTTGAAGCGTTCGTTGGCTGTAACACTTTGAAGTTTAAGGGTTTAATTCGTTTTACCCTATAGGAATATATGAATTTGGATCTCTAAATCAAACACGGTTTTTGCTAGCTGCTTAAAAATTGACTCAATCAATGAGATCTAAGTGCGCTGTCTATGCTTTGTGCCCTTATGAAGTAGCCATTAGAATAGGCAAGAAAAATACACTGTAATTTCAGCGTTTGCAGAGCAACTGCAGAACTCTGAGTTTACTGGAATCTCAACAAATACTTTTTCAAACGATCTTTTTGATGATTGCTGGAAAGATTCGTATACCATTTGCACTTGACCATCCAAGTTTTGTTCTTTCAGGTTGTAGCATTCACTTTCAGGAACACTTTGTATTTTTAGGTGTCACTTCGTTTTCCCCTATAGGGATACATGCAATTTGGAAATCTAAATCAAACGTGTTTTGTGCTAGCTGCTTGAAAATTGACTCATTTATTTAGTTCTCAGTGTGTTCACTTTGCTTTTTGATCTTTTGAATTTGCACTAAGCAGAAGCAAGGAAAATACACTTTCATTTGAATGCTTTTGCAGAGCTTCCACAAACTGGGATTTTACTGGAATTTCAGCAAATATTTTTTCACGCGATCTTGTAGATTCTCAGCAAGGATTTGAGTATACCAGTGGCACATGCCTGGCCAATTGTTTTTTTTTTTTTTTTTTTTCTTTTAGGTTGGAGCGTTCATTTTCAGCAATATTTTGAATTTTTAGGTTTCACTTTGTTTTCCCTTACAGGGATACATGTTTTTGAAACTCTAAATCAAACACGGTTTGTGCTAGGTGCTTGAAACATGACCCACTCAATTCGTTCTCAGTGTGCTCTCTAGGCTTTGTTCCCTATGGAAGTTGTCCTAAGCAGAGGCAAGGAAAGTACACTTTCATTTGAAAGCATTTACACAGCGTCCACAGAACTCCGAATTTACGGGAATCTCAGCAAATATTTTTTCACCCGTTCTAATTGATACTTGGCAGAAAACATGAGCATACCAGTTACACGTGGCTGCCCAAATTTCATTCTTGTATGTTGAAGGGTTCATTTATATATTTTTAGATTTTGCTTCATTTTTCCTTATAGGGATACATGCATTTGGAACCCTAAATGAAGTAGGGTTTGGGCTAGCTACTTTAAAAAAGACATAGTAAACTAGTTCTCAGTGCACTCTCTATGTTTTCTGCCTTGTTGATGGATCCCTAAGTACAGGCAAGGAAAATGCACTTTCAATTGAAAGCTTCCACAGGACTTCGAGTTTACTGGAATATCAGCTACCATTTTGTCACCCAATCTTCTTGCTACTCTTCAAGAAAGATTTGTACTCCAGTTGCACTTGGCTGCCCAAATCTTGTTTTTCTAGGTTGAAGTGTTCTTTGGCAGGAACACGTTGAAATTTTAGTTGTCACTTCAGGTTCCCCTATTGGAATACATGCATTTGGAACTCTAAATCAAACACAGTTTGTGCTAGTGGCTTGAATCTCTCTTTCCTCTCTCAATAAGTTCGAAGCTGGCTCTCTATGCATTGTTCCCTGTTGAAGTAGCCCTAAGCACAGGCAAGGAAAATACACTTTCATTTGAAAGCATTTGTAGTACTTCCAGAGAACTCCGAGTTGATGGGAATCTCAGCAAATATTTTTTCACCAGATCTTGTTGATACTTGGCAAGCAAGATGACTATACCAGTCGTACTTGGCTGCCCAAATTTTGTTCTTCTAGGTTGAAGTGTTCTGTGGCAGGAACACTTTGAATTTTTAGATTTCACTTCATTTAGTCCTAGAGGGATACACGCACTTGGAACTCTAAATCAAATTCAGTTTTTGCTAGCTTCTTGTAACTTTACTCAGTCAATTAGTTCTCATTGTGCTCTCTGTGCTTAGTTCCCTGATGAAGTAGACCTAAGCCAAGGCCAGAAAAATACACTTTCATTTGAAAGCATTTGTAGAACTTCCAAAGGACTCTGAGTTTACTGGAATCTCAGAAAATATTTTTTCACCCGTTCTTCTTAATGCTCATCAAGGATTATGTGTATACCAGTTGCACATGGCTGCCCAAATTGCTTTCTTCTAGGTAGAAGTGTTAGTTTGCAGGTACACTTTGAATTTTTAGGTTTCACTTCATTTTCCCATATAGGGATACAGACATTTGGAACTCTAAATCAAACACGGTTTGTGCTAGTTGCTTGAAACTTGACTCATTCAATTAATTCTTAGTGGGCTCTTTATGTTTTGTTCCCTATTGTAGTGGCCCTTAGAAGAGGCAAGGAAAATACACTTTCATTTGAAAGCATTGACAGAGCTTCCACAGAACTTGGATTTTACTGGAATTTCACCAAGTATTTGTTCAACCAATCTTTTGGTACTTGGAAAGGAAGATGATTATACCAGTTGCACTTAGATGCCCAAATTTCATTCTTCTAGGTTGAAGTATTCATTGTCAGGAACACATTGAATTTTGATATTTCACTTTGTTTTCCCCTCTAGGGATACATGCACTTGGAACTCTAAATCAAACACGGTTTGTGCTAGCTGCTTGAATCTTCACTCACACAATTGGTTTTAAGTGTTTTCTGTATGCTTTTTTCCCTGTTGGTGTAGCCCTAAGCAGAAACAAGGAAAATACACTTTCTTTTGAAAGCCTTTGCAGAGCTTCCACAGAACTCGGAGATTACTGGAATTTCAGCAAATATTTTTTCACCCGATCTTGTTGATACTTGGCAGGAAAGATGACTATACCATTTCCACTTAGCAGCCCAAATTTAGTTCTTCTAGGTTGAAGCATTTGTTTTGAGGAACACTTTGAATTTTTAGGTTTCACTTCGTTTTCCCCTATAGGGATACATGCATTTGGAACTCTAAATCAAACACAGTTTCTGCTAGGTGCTTGAAACTTGACTCATTCAATTAGTTCTTGGTGCACTCTTTACGTTTTGTTCCCCGTTGAAGTGGCCCTGAGTAGAGGCAAGGACAATACACTTTCATTTGAAATCATTTGCATAGCTTCCACAGAAATCCGAGTTTACTGGAATCTCAGCAAATATTTTTTCACCCAATCTTGGGAATACTCATGAGGAAACATGAATATACCAGTTGAACTTGGCTGCCCAAATTTCGTTCGTTGTAGCGTTCATTGGCAGGAATACATTGAATTCTTCAGTTTCACTTCGTTCTCCCCTATAGGGATACAGGCATTTGGAACTCTACATCAAACAGGATTTCTGCTAGCTGCTTGAAACTTGACTCAGTCAATTAGTTATCAGTGCCCTCTCTATGATTTTTCCCTGTTTAAGTACCTATAAGCAGAGCCCATGAAAATACGCTTTCCTTTGAAAGCTTTTGCAGACCTTCCACAGAACTCTGATTTTACTGGAATTTCAGCGAATGTTTTTTTCTCCCAATTTTCGTAATACTTGGCAGGGATTATCATTATACCCGTTGCACTTGGATGCTGAAATTTCTTTCTTCAAGCTTGAAGCGTTCGTTGGCTGTAACACTTTGAAGTTTAAGGGTTCACTTCGTTTTACCCTATAGGAATATGTGAATTTGGATCTCTAAATCAAACACGGTTTTTGCTAGCTGCTTAAAAATTGACTCAATCAATGAGTTCTAAGTGCGCTCTCTATGCTTTGTGCCTTTATGAAGTAGCCATTAGAATAGGCAAGACAAATACACTGTAATTTCAGCGTTTGCAGAGCAACTGCAGAACTCTGAGTTTACTGGAATCTCAACAAATATTTTTTCAAACGATCTTTTTGATGATTGCTGGAAAGATGCGTATACCATTTGCACTTGACCATCCAAGTTTTGTTCTTTCAGGTTGTAGCATTCACTTTCAGGAACACTTTGTATTTTTAGGTGTCACTTCGTTTTCCCCTATAGGGATACATGCAATTTGGAAATCTAAATCAAACATGGTTTGTGCTAGCTGCTTGAAACTTGACTCAGTTATTTAGTTCTCAGTGTGTTCACTTTGCTTTTTGCTCTTTTGAATTTGCACTAAGCAGAGGCAAGGAAAATACACTTTCATTTGAATGCTTTTGCAAAGCTTCCACAAACTGGGATTTTACTGGTATTTCAGCAAATATTTTTTCAAGCGATCTTGTAGATTCTCAGCACGGATTTGAGTATACCAGTGGCACATGCCTGGCCAATTGTTTTTTTTTTTTCTTTTAGGTTGGAGCTTTCATTGGCAGCAATAGTTTGAATTTTTAGGTTTCACTTTCTTTTCCCTTACAGGGATACATGTTTTTGAAACTCTAAATCAAACACGGTTTGTGCTAGGTGCTTGAAACATGACCCACTCAATTCGTTCTCAGTGTGCTCTCTTGGCTTTGTTCCCTATGGAAGTTGTCCTAAGCAGAGGCAAGGAAAGTACACTTTCATTTTAAAGCATTTACACAGCGTCCACAGAACTCCGAATTTACGGGAATCTCAGCAAATATTTTTTCACCCGTTCTTGTTGATACTTGGCAGGAAACATGAGCATACCAGTTACACGTGGCTGCCCAAATTTCATTCTTGTATGTTGAAGGGTTCATTTATATATTTTTAGATTTCACTTCCTTTTTCCTTATAGGGATACTTGCATTTGGAACCCTAAAAGAAGTAGGGTTTGGGCTAGCTACTTTAAAAAAGACATAGTAAACTAGTTCTCAGTGCACTCTCTATGTTTTCTGCCTTGTTGATGGATCCCTAAGTACAGGCAAGGAAAATGCACTTTCAATTGAAAGCTTCCACAGGACTTCGAGTTCACTGGAATATCAGCTACCATTTTGTCACCCAATCTTCTTGCTACTCTTCAAGAAAGATTTGTACTCCAGTTGCACTTGGCTGCCCAAATCTTGTTTTTCTAGGTTGAAGTGTTCTTTGGCAGGAACACGTTGAAATTTTAGTTGTCACTTCATGTTCCCCTATTGAAATACATGCATTTGGAACTCTAAATCAAACACAGTTTGTGCTAGTGGCTTGAATCTTTCCTCTCTCAATTAGTTCTAAGCTGGCTCTCTATGCATTGTTCTCTGTTGAAGTAGCCCTAAGCACAGGCAAGGAAAATACACTTTCATTTGAAAGCATTTGTAGTACTTCCAGAGAACTCCGAGTGGATGGGAATCTCAGCAAATATTTTTTCACCAGATCTTGTTGATACTTGGCAAGCAAGATGACTATACCAGTCGTACTTGGCTGCCCAAATTTTGTTCTTCTAGGTTGAAGTGTTCTGTGGCAGGAACACTTTGAATTTTTAGGTTTCACTTCATTTAGTCCTAGAGGGATACACGCACTTGGAACTCTAAATCATATTCAGTTTGTGCTAGCTTCTTGTAACTTTACTCAGTCAATTAGTTCTCATTGTGCTCTCTGTGCTTAGTTCCCTGATGAAGTAGACCTAAGCCAAGGCCAGAAAAATACACTTTCATTTGAAAGCATTTGTAGAACTTCCAAAGGACTCTGAGTTTACTGGAATCTCAGAAAATATTTTTTCACCCGTTCTTCTTAATGCTCATCAAGGATTATGTGTATACCAGTTGCACATGGCTGCCCAAATTGCTTTCTTCTAGGTAGAAGTGTTAGTTTGCAGGTACACTTTGAATTTTTAGGTTTCACTTCATTTTCCCATATAGGGATACAGACATTTGGAACTCTAAATCAAACACGGTTTGTGCTAGTTGCTTGAAACTTGACTCATTCAATTAATTCTTAGTGGGCTCTTTATGTTTTGTTCCCTATTGTAGTGGCCCTTAGAAGAGGCAAGGACAATACACTTTCATTTGAAATCATTTGCATAGCTTCCACAGAAATCCGAGTTTACTGGAATCTCAGCAAATATTTTTTCACCCAATCTTGGTAATACTCATGAGGAAACATGAATATACCAGTTGAACTTGGCTGCCCAAATTTCGTTCTTCTATGTTGTAGCGTTCATTGGCAGGAATACATTGAATTCTTCAGTTTCACTTCGTTCTCCCCTATAGGGATACAGGCATTTGGAACTCTACATCAAACAGGATTTCTGCTAGCTGCTTGAAACTTGACTCAGTCAATTAGTTATCAGTGCCCTCTCTATGCTTTGTTCCCTGTTTAAGTACCTGTAAGCAGAGCCCATGAAAATACACTTGCCTTTGAAAGCGTTTGCAGACCTTCCACAGAACTCTGATTTTACTGGAATTTCAGCGAATGTTTTTTTCTCACAATCTTGGTAATACTTGGCAAGGATTATCATTATACCCGTTGCACTTGGCTGCTGAAATTTCTTTCTTCAAGCTTGAAGCGTTCGTTGGCTGTAACACTTTGAAGTTTAAGGGTTCACTTCGTTTTACCCTATAGGAATATGTGAATTGGGATCTCTAAATCAAACACGGTTTTTGCTAGCTGCTTAAAAATTGACTCAATCAATGAGTTCTATGTGCGCTCTCTATGCTTTGTGCCCTTATGAAGTAGCCATTAGAATAGGCAAGACAAATACACTGTAATTTCAGCGTTTGCAGAGCAACTGCAGAACTCTGAGTTTACTGGAATCTCAACAAATACTTTTTCAAATGATCTTTTTGATGATTGCTGGAAAGATGTGTATACCATTTGCACTTGAGCATCCAAGTTTTGTTCTTTCAGGTTGTAGCATTCACTTTCAGGAACACTTTGTATTTTTAGGTGTCACTTCGTTTTCCCCTATAGGGATACATGCAATTTGGAAATCTAAATCAAACATGGTTTGTGCTAGCTGCTTGAAACTTGACTCAGTTATTTAGTTCTCAGTGTGTTCACTTTGCTTTTTGCTCTTTTGAATTTGCACTAAGCAGAGGCAAGGAAAATACACTTTCATTTGAATGCTTTTGCAGAGCTTCCACCAACTGGCATTTTACTGGAATTTCAGCAAATATTTTTTCACGCGATCTTGTAGATTCTCAGCAAGGATTTGAGTATACCAGTGGCACATGCCTGGCCAATTGTTTTTTTTTTTTTCTTTTAGGTTGGAGCGTTCATTGGCAGCAATAGTTTGAATTTTTAGGTTTCACTTTCTTTTCCCTTACAGGGATACATGTTTTTGAAACTCTAAATCAAACACGGTTTGTGCTAGGTGCTTGAAACATGACCCACTCAATTCGTTCTCAGTGTGCTCTCTAGGCTTTGTTCCCTATGGAAGTTGTCCTAAGCAGAGGCAAGGAAAGTACACTTTCATTTTAAAGCATTTACACAGCGTCCACAGAACTCCGAATTTACGGGAATCTCAGCAAATATTTTTTCACCCGTTCTTGTTGATACTTGGCAGGAAACATGAGCATACCAGTTACACGTGGCTGCCCAAATTTCATTCTTGTATGTTGAAGGGTTCATTTATATATTTTTAGATTTCACTTCATTTTTCCTTATAGGGATACATGCAATTGGAACCCTAAATGAAGTAGGGTTTGGGCTAGCTACTTTAAAAAAGACATAGTAAACTAGTTCTCAGTGCACATAGGGATGTTTTCTGCCTTGTTGATGGATCCCTAAGTACAGGCAAGGAAAATGCACTTTCAATTGAAAGCCTCCACAGGACTTCGAGTTTACTGGAATATCAGCTACCATTTTGTCACCCAATCTTCTTGCTACTCTTCAAGAAAGATTTGTACTCCAGTTGCACTTGGCTGCCCAAATCTTGTTTTTCTAGGTTGAAGTGTTCTTTGGCAGGAACACGTTGAAATTTTAGTTGTCACTTCATGTTCCCCTATTGGAATACATGCATTTGGAACTCTAAATCAAACACAGTTTGTGCTAGTGGCTTGAATCTTTCCTCTCTCAATTAGTTCTAAGCTGGCTCTCTATGCATTGTTCCCTGTTGAAGTAGCCCTAAGCACAGGCAAGGAAAATACACTTTCATTTGAAAGCATTTGTAGTACTTCCAGAGAACTCCGAGTTGATGGGAATCTCAGCAAATATTTTTTCACCAGATCTTGTTGATACTTGGCAAGCAAGATGACTATACCAGTCGTACTTGGCTGCCCAAATTTTGTTCTTCTAGGTTGAAGTGTTCTGTGGCAGGAACACTTTGAATTTTTAGGTTTCACTTCATTTAGTCCTAGAGGGATACACGCACTTGGAACTCTAAATCATATTCAGTTTGTGCTAGCTTCTTGTAACTTTACTCAGTCAATTAGTTCTCATTGTGCTCTCTGTGCTTAGTTCCCTGATGAAGTAGACCTAAGCCAAGGCCAGAAAAATACACTTTCATTTGAAAGCATTTGTAGAACTTCCAAAGGACTCTGAGTTTACTGGAATCTCAGCAAATATTTTTTCACCCAATCTTGGGAATACTCATGAGGAAACATGAATATACCAGTTGAACTTGGCTGCCCAAATTTCGTTCTTCTATGTTGTAGCGTTCATTGGCAGGAATACATTGAATTCTTCAGTTTCACTTCGTTCTCCCCTATAGGGATACAGGCATTTGGAACTCTACATCAAACAGGATTTCTGCTAGCTGCTTGAAACTTGACTCAGTCAATTAGTTATCAGTGCCCTCTCTATGCTTTGTTCGCTGTTTAAGTACCTGTAAGCAGAGCCCATGAAAATACACTTGCCTTTGAAAGCGTTTGCAGACCTTCCACAGAACTCTGATTTTACTGGAATTTCAGCGAATGTTTTTTTCTCATAATCTTGGTAATACTTGGCAAGGATTATCATTATACCCGTTGCACTTGGCTGCTGAAATTTCTTTCTTCAAGCTTGAAGCGTTCATTGGCTGTAACACTTTGAAGTTTAAGGGTTCACTTCGTTTTACCCTATAGGAATATGTGAATTTGGATCTCTAAATCAAACACGGTTTTTGCTAGCTGCTTAAAAATTGACTCAATCAATGAGTTCTAAGTGCGCTCTCTATGCTTTGTGCCCTTATGAAGTAGCCATTAGAATAGGCAAGACAAATACACTGTAATTTCAGCGTTTGCAGAGCAACTGCAGAACTCTGAGTTTACTGGAATCTCAACAAATACTTTTTCAAACGATCTTTTTGATGATTGCTGGAAAGATGCGTATATCATTTGCACTTGACCATCCAAGTTTTGTTCTTTCAGGTTGTAGCATTCACTTTCAGGTACACTTTGTATTTTTAGGTGTCACTTCGTTTTCCCCTATAGGGATACATGCAATTTGGAAATCTAAATCAAACATGGTTTGTGCTAGCTGCTTGAAACTTGACTCAGTTATTTAGTTCTCAGTGTGTTCACTTTGCTTTTTGCTCTTTTGAATTTGCACTCAGCAGAGGCAAGGAAAATACACTTTCATTTGAATGTTTTTGCAGAGCTTCCACCAACTGGCATTTTACTGGAATTTCAGCAAATATTTTTTCACGCGATCTTGTAGATTCTCAGCAAGGATTTGAGTATACCAGTGGCACATGCTTGGCCAATTTTTTTTTTTTTTCTTTTAGGTTGGAGCGTTCATTGGCAGCAATAGTTTGAATTTTTAGGTTTCACTTTCTTTTCCCTTACAGGGATACATGTTTTTGAAACTCTAAATCAAACACGGTTTGGCTAGGTGCTTGAAACATGACCCACTCAATCGTTCTCAGTGTGCTCTCTAGGCTTTGTTCCCTATGGAAGTTGTCCTAAGCAGAGGCAAGGAAAGTACACTTTCATTTGAAAGCATTTACACAGCGTCCACAGAACTCCGAATTTACGGAATCTCAGCAAATATTTTTTCACCCGTTCTTGTTGATACTTGACAGGAAACATGAGCATACCAGTTACACGTGGCTGCCCAAATTTCATTCTTGTATGTTGAAGGGTTCATTTATATATTTTTAGATTTCACTTCATTTTTCCTTATAGGGATACATGCATTTGGAACCCTAAATGAAGTAGGGTTTGGGCTAGCTACTTTAAAAAAGACATAGTAAACTAGTTCTCAGTGCACTCTCTATGTTTTCTGCCTTGTTGATGGATCCCTAAGTACAGGCAAGGAAAATGCACTTTCAATTGAAAGCCTCCACAGGACTTCGAGTTTACTGGGAATATCAGCTACCATTTTGTCACCCAATCTTCTTGCTACTCTTCAAGAAAGATTTGTACTCCAGTTGCACTTGGCTGCCCAAATCTTGTTTTTCTAGGTTGAAGTGTTCTTTGGCAGGAACACGTTGAAATTTTAGTTGTCACTTCATGTTCCCCTATTGGAATACATGCATTTGGAACTCTAAATCAAACACAGTTGTGCTAGTGGCTTGAATCTTTCCTCTCTCAATTAGTTCTACGCTGGCTCTCTATGCATTGTTCCCTGTTGAAGTAGCCCTAAGCACAGGCAAGGAAAATACACTTTCATTTGAAAGCATTTGTAGTACTTCCAGAGAACTCCGAGTTGATGGGAATCTCAGCAAATATTTTTTCACCAGATCTTGTTGATACTTGCAAGCAAGATGACTATACCAGTCGTACTTGGCTGCCCAAATTTTGTTCTTCTAGGTTGAAGTGTTCTGTGGCAGGAACACTTTGAATTTTTAGGTTTCACTTCATTTAGTCCTAGAGGGATACACGCACTTGGAACTCTAAATCATATTCAGTTTGTGCTAGCTTCTTGTAACTTTACTCAGTCAATTAGTTCTCATTGTGCTCTCTGTGCTTAGTTCCCTGATGAAGTAGACCTAAGCCAAGGCCAGAAAAATACACTTTCATTTGAAAGCATTTGTAGAACTTCCAAAGGACTCTGAGTTTACTGGAATCTCAGCAAATATTTTTTCACCCAATCTTGGAATACTCATGAGGAAACATGAATATACCAGTTGAACTTGGCTGCCCAAATTTCGTTCTTCTATGTTGTAGCGTTCATTGGCAGGAATACATTGAATTCTTCAGTTTCACTTCGTTCTCCCCTATAGGATACAGGCATTTGGAACTCTACATCAAACAGGATTTCTGCTAGCTGCTTGAAACTTGACTCAGTCAATTAGTTATCAGTGCCCTCTCTATGCTTTGTTCCCTGTTTAAGTACCTGTAAGCAGAGCCCATGAAAATACACTTGCTTTGAAAGCGTTTGCAGACCTTCCACAGAACTCTGATTTTTCTGGAATTTCAGCGAATGTTTTTTTCTCCCAATCTTGGTAATACTTGGCAAGGATTATCATTATACCCGTTGCACTTTGCTGAAATTTCTTTCTTCAAGCTTGAAGCGTTCGTTGGCTGTAACACTTTGAAGTTTAAGGGTTCACTTCGTTTTACCCTATAGGAATATGTGTAATTGGGATCTCTAAATCAAACACGGTTTTTGCTAGCTGCTTAAAAATTGACTCAATCAATGAGTTCTAAGTGCGCTCTCTATGCTTTGTGCCCTTATGAAGTAGCCATTAGAATAGGCAAGACAAATACACTGTAATTTCAGCGTTTGCAGAGCAACTGCAGAACTCTGAGTTTACTGGAATCTCAACAAATACTTTTTCAAATGATATTTTTGATGATTGCTGGAAAGATGTGTATACCATTTGCACTTGACCATCCAAGTTTTGTTCTTTCAGGTTGTAGCATTCACTTTCAGGAACACTTTGTATTTTTAGGTGTCACTTCGTTTTCCCCTATAGGGATACATGCAATTTGGAAATCTAAATCAAACATGGTTTGTGCTAGCTGCTTGAAACTTGACTCAGTTATTTAGTTCTCAGTGTGTTCACTTTGCTTTTTGCTCTTTTGAATTTGCACTAAGCAGAGGCAAGGAAAATACACTTTCATTTGAATGCTTTTGCAGAGCTTCCACCAACTGGCATTTTACTGGAATTTCAGCAAATATTTTTTCACGCGATCTTGTAGATTCTCAGCAAGGATTTGAGTATACCAGTGGCACATGCCTGGCCAATTGTTTTTTTTTTTCTTTTAGGTTGGAGCGTGCATTGGCAGCAATAGTTTGAATTTTTAGGTTTCACTTTCTTTTCCCTTACAGGGATACATGTTTTTGAAACTCTAAATCAAACACGGTTTGTGCTAGGTGCTTGAAACATGACCCACTCAATTCGTTCTCAGTGTGCTCTCTAGGCTTTGTTCCCTATGGAAGTTGTCCTAAGCAGAGGCAAGGAAAGTACACTTTCATTTGAAAGCATTTACACAGCGTCCACAGAACTCCGAATTTACGGGAATCTCAGCAAATATTTTTTCACCCGTTCTTGTTGATACTTGGCAGGAAACATGAGCATACCAGTTACACGTGGCTGCCCAAATTTCATTCTTGTATGTTGAAGGGTTCATTTATATATTTTTAGATTTCACTTCCTTTTTCCTTATAGGGATACATGCATTTGGAACCCTAAATGAAGTAGGGTTTGGGCTAGCTACTTTAAAAAACACATAGTAAACTAGTTCTCAGTGCACTCTCTATGTTTTCTGCCTTGTTGATGGATCCCTAAGTACAGGCAAGGAAAATGCACTTTCAATTGAAAGCCTCCACAGGACTTCGAGTTTACTGGAATATCAGCTACCATTTTGTCACCCAATCTTCTTGCTACTCTTCAAGAAAGATTTGTACTCCAGTTGCACTTGGCTGCCCAAATCTTGTTTTTCTAGGTTGAAGTGTTCTTTGGCAGGAACACGTTGAAATTTTAGTTGTCACTTCAGGTTCCCCTATTGGAATACATGCATTTGGAACTCTAAATCAAACACAGTTTGTGCTAGTGGCTTGAATCTTTCCTCTCTCAATTAGTTCTAAGCTGGCTCTCTATGCATTGTTCCCTGTTGAAGTAGCCCTAAGCACAGGCAAGGAAAATACACTTTCATTTGAAAGCATTTGTAGTACTTCCAGAGAACTCCGAGTTGATGGGAATCTCAGCAAATATTTTTTCACCAGATCTTGTTGATACTTGGCAAGCAAGATGACTATACCAGTCGTACTTGGCTGCCCAAATTTTGTTCTTCTAGGTTGAAGTGTTCTGTGGCAGGAACACTTTGAATTTTTAGGTTTCACTTCATTTAGTCCTAGAGGGATACACGCACTTGGAACTCTAAATCATATTCAGTTTGTGCTAGCTTCTTGTAACTTTACTCAGTCAATTAGTTCTCATTGTGCTCTCTGTGCTTAGTTCCCTGATGAAGTAGACCTAAGCCAAGGCCAGAAAAATACACTTTCATTTGAAAGCATTTGTAGAACTTCCAAAGGACTCTGAGTTTACTGGAATCTCAGCAAATATTTTTTCACCCAATCTTGGGAATACTCATGAGGAAACATGAATATACCAGTTGAACTTGGCTGCCCAAATTTCGTTCTTCTATGTTGTAGCGTTCATTGGCAGGAATACATTGAATTCTTCAGTTTCACTTCGTTCTCCCCTATAGGGATACAGGCATTTGGAACTCTACATCAAACAGGATTTCTGCTAGCTGCTTGAAACTTGACTCAGTCAATTAGTTATCAGTGCCCTCTCTATGCTTTGTTCCCTGTTTAAGTACCTGTAAGCAGAGCCCATGAAAATACACTTGCCTTTGAAAGCGTTTGCAGACCTTCCACAGAACTCTGATTTTACTGGAATTTCAGCGAATGTTTTTTTCTCCCAATCTTGGTAATACTTGGCAAGGATTATCACTATACCCGTTGCACTTAGCTGCTGAAATTTCTTTCTTCAAGCTTGAAGCGTTCGTTGGCTGTAACACTTTGAAGTTTAAGGGTTCACTTCGTTTTACCCTATAGGAATATGTGAATTTGGATCTCTAAATCAAACACGGTTTTTGCTAGCTGCTTAAAAATTGACTCAATCAATGAGTTCTAAGTGCGCTCTCTATGCTTTGTGCCCTTATGAAGTAGCCATTAGAATAGGCAAGACAAATACACTGTAATTTCAGCGTTTGCAGAGCAACTGCAGAACTCTGAGTTTACTGGAATCTCAACAAATACTTTTTCAAACGATCTTTTTGATGATTGCTGGAAAGATGCGTATACCATTTGCACTTGACCATCCAAGTTTTGTTCTTTCAGGTTGTAGCATTCACTTTCAGGAACACTTTGTATTTTTAGGTGTCACTTCGTTTTCCCCTATAGGGATACATGCAATTTGGAAATCTAAATCAAACATGGTTTGTGCTAGCTGCTTGAAACTTGACTCAGTTATTTAGTTCTCAGTGTGTTCACTTTGCTTTTTGCTCTTTTGAATTTGCACTAAGCAGAGGCAAGGAAAATACACTTTCATTTGAATGCTTTTGCAGAGCTTCCACCAACTGGAATTTTTACTGGAATTTCAGCAAATATTTTTTCACGCGATCTTGTAGATTCTCAGCAAGGATTTGAGTATACCAGTGGCACATGCCTGGCCAATTGTTTTTTTTTTTTCTTTTAGGTTGGAGCGTTCATTGGCAGCAATAGTTTGAATTTTTAGGTTTCACTTTCTTTTCCCTTACAGGGATACATGTTTTTGAAACTCTAAATCAAACACGGTTTTTGCTAGGTGCTTGAAACATGACCCACTCAATTCGTTCTCAGTGTGCTCTCTAGGCTTTGTTCCCTATGGATGTTGTCCTAAGCAGAGGCAAGGAAAGTACACTTTCATTTGAAAGCATTTACACAGCGTCCACAGAACTCCGAATTTACGGGAATCTCAGCAAATATTTTTTCACCCGTTCTTGTTGATACTTGGCAGGAAACATGAGCATACCAGTTACACGTGGCTGCCCAAATTTCATTCTTGTATGTTGAAGGGTTCATTTATATATTTTTAGATTTCCCTTCATTTTTCCTTATAGGGATACTTGCATTTGGAACCCTAAATGAAGTAGGGTTTGGGCTAGCTACTTTAAAAAAGACATAGTAAACTAGTTCTCAGTGCACATAGAGATGTTTTCTGCCTTGTTGATGGATCCCTAAGTACAGGCAAGGAAAATGCACTTTCAATTGAAAGCCTCCACAGGACTTCGAGTTTACTGGAATATCAGCTACCATTTTGTCACCCAATCTTCTTGCTACTCTTCAAGAAAGATTTGTACTCCAGTTGCACTTGGCTGCCCAAATCTTGTTTTTCTAGGTTGAAGTGTTCTTTGGCAGGAACACGTTGAAATTTTAGTTGTCACTTCATGTTCCCCTATTGGAATACATGCATTTGGAACTCTAAATCAAACACAGTTTGTGCTAGTGGCTTGAATCTTTCCTCTCTCAATTAGTTCTAAGCTGGCTCTCTATGCATTGTTCCCTGTTGAAGTAGCCCTAAGCACAGGCAAGGAAAATACACTTTCATTTGAAAGCATTTGTAGTACTTCCAGAGAACTCCGAGTTGATGGGAATCTCAGCAAATATTTTTTCACCAGATCTTGTTGATACTTGGCAAGCAAGATGACTATACCAGTCGTACTTGGCTGCCCAAATTTTGTTCTTCTAGGTTGAAGTGTTCTGTGGCAGGAACACTTTGAATTTTTAGGTTTCACTTCATTTAGTCCTAGAGGGATACACGCACTTGGAACTCTAAATCATATTCAGCTTGTGCTAGCTTCTTGTAACTTTACTCAGTCAATTAGTTCTCATTGTGCTCTCTGTGCTTAGTTCCCTGATGAAGTAGACCTAAGGCAAGGCCAGAAAAATACACTTTCATTTGAAAGCATTTGTAGAACTTCCAAAGGACTCTGAGTTTACTGGAATCTCAGCAAATATTTTTTCACCCAATCTTGGGAATACTCATGAGGAAACATGAATATACCAGTTGAACTTGGCTGCCCAAATTTCGTTCTTCTATGTTGTAGCGTTCATTGGCAGGAATACATTGAATTCTTCAGTTTCACTTCGTTCTCCCCTATAGGGATACAGGCATTTGGAACTCTACATCAAACAGGATTTCTGCTAGCTGCTTGAAACTTGACTCAGTCAATTAGTTATCAGTGCCCTCTCTATGCTTTGTTCCCTGTTTAAGTACCTGTAAGCAGAGCCCATGAAAATACACTTGCCTTTGAAAGCGTTTGCAGACCTTCCACAGAACTCTGATTTTACTGGAATTTCAGCGAATGTTTTTTCTCCCAATCTTGGTAATACTTGGCAAGGATTATGATTATACCCGTTGCACTTGGCTGCTGAAATTTCTTTCTTCAAGCTTGAAGCGTTCGTTGGCTGTAACACTTTGAAGTTTAAGGGTTCACTTCGTTTTACCCTATAGGAATATGTGAATTTGGATCTCTAAATCAAACACGGTTTTTGCTAGCTGCTTAAAAATTGACTCAATCAATGAGTTCTAAGTGCGCTCTCTATGCTTTGTGCCCTTATGAAGTAGCCATTAGAATAGGCAAGACAAATACACTGTAATTTCAGCGTTTGCAGAGCAACTGCAGAACTCTGAGTTTACTGGAATCTCAACAAATACTTTTTCAAACGATCTTTTTGATGATTGCTGGAAAGATGCGTATACCATTTGCACTTGACCATCCAAGTTTTGTTCTTTCAGGTTGTAGCATTCACTTTCAGGAACACTTTGTATTTTTAGGTGTCACTTCGTTTTCCCCTATAGGGATACATGCAATTTGGAAATCTAAATCAAACATGGTTTGTGCTAGCTGCTTGAAACTTGACTCAGTTATTTAGTTCTCAGTGTGTTCACTTTGCTTTTTGCTCTTTTGAATTTGCACTAAGCAGAGGCAAGGAAAATACACTTTCATTTGAATGCTTTTGCAGAGCTTCCACAAACTGGCATTTTACTGGAATTTCAGCAAATATTTTTTCACGCGATCTTGTAGATTCTCAGCAAGGATTTGAGTATACCAGTGGCACATGCCTGGCCAATTGTTTTTTTTTTCTTTTAGGTTGGAGCGTTCATTGGCAGCAATAGTTTGAATTTTTAGGTTTCACTTTCTTTTCCCTTACAGGGATACATGTTTTTGAAACTCTAAATCAAACACGGTTTGTGCTAGGTGCTTGAAACATGACCCACTCAATTCGTTCTCCGTGTGCTCTCTAGGCTTTGTTCCCTATGGAAGTTGTCCTAAGCAGAGGCAAGGAAAGTACACTTTCATTTGAAAGCATTTACACAGCGTCCACAGAACTCCGAATTTACGGGAATCTCAGCAAATATTTTTTCACCCGTTCTTGTTGATACTTGGCAGGAAACATGAGCATACCAGTTACACGTGGCTGCCCAAATTTCATTCTTGTATGTTGAAGGGTTCATTTATATATTTTTAGATTTCACTTCATTTTTCCTTATAGGGATACATGCATTTGGAACCCTAAATGAAGTAGGGTTTGGGCTAGCTACTTTAAAAAAGACATAGTAAACTAGTTCTCAGTGCACTCTCTATGTTTTCTGCCTTGTTGATGGATCCCTAAGTACAGGCAAGGAGAATGCACTTTCTATCATATTTTTTTTTTTAATTTTTTATTGTTGGCTGTTCAAAACATTACATAGTTCTTGATATATCATATTTCACAATTTGATTCAAGTGGGTTATGAGCTCCCATTTTTACCCCATATACAGATTGCAGAATCACATCAGTTACACATCCATTGATTTACATATTGCCATACTAGTGTCTGTTGTATTCTGCTGTCTTTCCTATCCTCTACTATCCCCCCTCCCCTCCCCTCCCCTCCCCTCCCCTCTTCTCTCTCTGCCCCCTTTACTGACATTCGTTTGTCCCCCTTGTATTATTTTTCCCCTTCCCCTCACTTCCTCTTGTATGTACTTTTGTATACCTCTGAGGGTCTCCTTCCATTTCCATGCATTTTCCCTTCTCTCTCCCTTTCCCTCCCACCTCTCATCCCTGTTTAATGTTAATCTTCTTCTCATGCTCTTCGACCCTACTCTGTTCTTAGCTACTCTCCTTATATCAAAGAAGACATTTGACATTTTTTTTTTAGGGATTGGCTAGCTTCACTTAGCATAATCTGCTCTAATGCCATCCATTTCCCTGTAAATTCTATGATTTTGTCATTTTTTAATGCAGTGTAATACTCCATTGTGTATAAATGCCACATTTTTTTTATCCATTCATCCATTGAAGGGCATCTAGGTTGGTTCCACAGTCTAGCTATTGTGAATTGTGCTGCTATGAACATCGATGTAGCAGTGTCCCTGTAGCATGCTCTTTTTAGGTCTTTAGGGAATAGACCGAGAAGGGGAATAGCTGGGTCAAATGGTGGCTCCATTCCCAGCTTTCCAAGAAATCTCCATACTGCTTTCCAAATTGGCTGCACCAATTTGCAGTCCCACCAGCAATGTACAAGTGTACCCTTTTCCCCACATCCTCGCCAGCACTTGTTGTTGTTTGACTTCATAATGGCTGCCAATCTAACTGGAGTGAGATGGTATCTTAGGGTGGTTTTGATTTGCATTTCTCTGACTGCTAGAGATGGTGAGCATTTTTTCATGTACTTGTTGATTGACTGTATGTCCTCCTCTGAGAAGTGTCTGTTCAGGTCCTTGGCCCATTTGTTGATTGGGTTGTTTGTTCTCTTATTGTCTAATTTTTTGAGCTCTTTGTATACTCTGGATATTAGGGCTCTATCTGAGGTGTGAGGAGTAAAGATTTGTTCCCAGGATGTAGGCTCTCTATTTACCTCTCTATTGTATCTTTTGCTGAGAAAAACTTTTTAGTTTGAGTAAGTCCCATTTGTTGATTCTAGTTATTAACTTTTGTGCTATGGGTGTCCTATTGAGGAATTTGGAGCCCGACCCCACCGACTGTAGATCGTAGCCAACTTTTTCTTCTATCAGACGGCGCGTCTCTGATTTTGATATCAAGCTCCTTGATCCATTTTGAATTAACTTTTGTGCATGGCGAGAGAAAGGGATTCAGTTTCATTTTGTTGCATATGGATTTCCAGTTTTCCCAGCACCATTTGGTTGAAGATGCTATCCTTCCTCCATTGCATGCTTTTAGACCCTTTATCAAATATAAGATAGTTGTAGTTTTGTGGATTGGTTTCTGTGTCCTCTATTCTGTACCATTGGTCCACCCGCCTGTTTTGGTACCAGTACCATGCTGTTTTTGTTACTATTGCTCTGTAATATAGTTTGAAGTCTGGTATCGCTATACCGCCTGATTCACACTTCCTGCTTAGCATTGTTTTTGCTATTCTGGGTCTTTTTATTTTTCCATAAGAATTTCATGATTGCTTTCTCTATTTCTACAAGAAATGCCGTTGGGATTTTGATTGGCATTGCATTAAACCTATAGAGAACTTTTGGTAATATCGCCATTTTGATGATGTTAGTTCTGCCTATCCATGAACAGGGTATATTTTTCCATCTTCTAAGATCTTCTTCTATTTCTCTATTTAGGGTTCTGTAGTTTTCATTGTATAAGTCTTTCACCTCTTTTGTTAGGTTGATTCCCAAGTATTTTATTTTTTTTGAAGATATTGTGAATGGAGTTGTTGTCCTCATTTCCATTTCAGAGGATTTGTCGCTGATAGGAAAATGCACTTTCAATTGAAAGCCTCCACAGGACTTCGAGTTTACTGGAATATCAGCTACCATTTTGTCACCCAATCTTCTTGCTACTCTTCAAGAAAGATTTGTACTCCAGTTGCACTTGGCTGCCCAAATCTTGTTTTTCTAGGTTGAAGTGTTCTTTGGCAGAACACGTTGAAATTTTAGTTGTCACTTCATGTTCCCCTATTGGAATACATGCATTTGGAACTCTAAATCAAACACAGTTTGTGCTAGTGGCTTGAATCTTTCCTCTCTCAATTAGTTCTAAGCTGGCTCTCTATGCATTGTTCCCTGTTGAAGTAGCCCTAAGCACAGGCAAGGAAAATACACTTTCATTTGAAAGCATTTGTAGTACTTCCAGAGAACTCCGAGTTGATGGGAATCTCAGCAAATATTTTTTCACCAGATCTTGTTGATACTTGGCAAGCAAGATGACTATACCAGTCGTACTTGGCTGCCCAAATTTTGTTCTTCTAGGTTGAAGTGTTCTGTGGCAGGAACACTTTGAATTTTTAGGTTTCACTTCATTTAGTCCTAGAGGGATACACGCACTTGGAACTCTAAATCATATTCAGTTTGTGCTAGCTTCTTGTAACTTACTCAGTCAATTAGTTCTCATTGTGCTCTCTGTGCTTAGTTCCCTGATGAAGTAGACCTAAGGCAAGGCCAGAAAAATACACTTTATTTGAAAGCATTTGTAGAACTTCCAAAGGACTCTGAGTTTACTGGAATCTCAGAAAATATTTTTTCACCCAATCTTGGGAATACTCATGAGGAAACATGAATATACCAGTTGAACTTGGCTGCCCAAATTTCGTTCTTCTATGTTGTAGCGTTCATTGGCAGGAATACATTGAATTCTTCAGTTTCACTTCGTTCTCCCTATAGGGATACAGGCATTTGGAACTCTACATCAAACAGGATTTCTGCTAGCTGCTTGAAACTTGACTCAGTCAATTAGTTATCAGTGCCCTCTCTATGCTTTGTTCCCTGTTTTAAGTACCTGTAAGCAGAGCCCATGAAAATACACTTGCCTTTGAAAGCGTTTGCAGACCTTCCACAGAACTCTGATTTTACTGGAATTCAGCGAATGTTTTTTTTCTCCCAATCTTGGTAATACTTGGCAAGGATTATCATTATACCCGTTGCACTTGGCTGCTGAAATTTCTTTCTTCAAGCTTGAAGCGTTCGTTGGCTGTAACACTTTGAAGTTTAAGGGTTCACTTCGTTTTACCCTATAGGAATATGTGAATTTGGATCTCTAAATCAAACACGGTTTTTGCTAGCTGCTTAAAAATTGACTCAATCAATGAGTTCTAAGTGCGCTCTCTATGCTTTGTGCCCTTATGAAGTAGCCATTAGAATAGGCAAGACAAATACACTGTAATTTCAGCGATTGCAGAGCAACTGCAGAACTCTGAGTTTACTGGAATCTCAACAAATATTTTTTCAAATGATCTTTTTGATGATTGCTGGAAAGATGCGTATACCATTTTGCACTTGACCATCCAAGTTTTGTTCTTTCAGGTTGTAGCATTCACTTTCAGGAACACATTGTATTTTTAGGTGTCACTTCGTTTTCCCCTATAGGGATACATGCAATTTGGAAATCTAAATCAAACATGGTTTGTGCTAGCTGCTTTAAACTTGACTCAGTTATTTAGTTCTCAGTGTGTTCACTTTGCTTTTTGCTCTTTTGAATTTGCACTAAGAAGAGGCAAGGAAAATACACTTTCATTTGAATGCTTTTGCAGAGCTTCCACCAACTGGCATTTTACTGGAATTTCAGCAAATATTTTTTCACGCGATCTTGTAGATTCTCAGCAAGGATTTGAGTATACCAGTGGCACATGCCTGGCCAATTGTTTTTTTTTTTCTTTTAGGTTGGAGCGTGCATTGGCAGCAATAGTTTGAATTTTTAGGTTTCACTTTCTTTTCCCTTACAGGGATACATGTTTTTGAAACTCTAAATCAAACACGGTTTGTGCTAGGTGCTGGAAACATGACCCACTCAATTCGTTTTCAGTGTGCTCTCTAGGCTTTGTTCCCTATGGAAGTTGTCCTAAGCAGAGGCAAGGAAAGTACACTTTCATTTGAAAGCATTTACACAGCGTCCACAGAACTCCGAATTTACGGGAATCTCAGCAAATATTTTTTCACCCGTTCTTGTTGATACTTGGCAGGAAACATGAGCATACCAGTTACACGTGGCTGCCCAAATTTCATTCTTGTATGTTGAAGGGTTCATTTATATATTTTTAGATTTCACTTCATTTTTCCTTATAGGGATACATGCATTTGGAACCCTAAATGAAGTAGGGTTTGGGCTAGCTACTTTAAAAAAGACATAGTAATCTAGTTCTCAGTGCACTCTCTATGTTTTCTGCCTTGTTGATGGATCCCTAAGTACAGGCAAGGAAAATGCACTTTCAATTGAAAGCCTCCACAGGACTTCGAGTTTATTGGAATATCAGCTACCATTTTGTCACCCAATCTTCTTGCTACTCTTCAAGAAAGATTTGTACTCCAGTTGCACTTGGCTGCCCAAATCTTGTTTTTCTAGGTTGAAGTGTTCTTTGGCAGGAACACGTTGAAATTTTAGTTGTCACTTCATGTTCCCCTATTGGAATACATGCATTTGGAACTCTAAATCAAACACAGTTTGTGCTAGTGGCTTGAATCTTTCCTCTCTCAATTAGTTCTAAGCTGGCTCTCTATGCATTGTTCCCTGTTGAAGTAGCCCTAAGCACAGGCAAGGAAAATACACTTTCATTTGAAAGCATTTGTAGTACTTCCAGAGAACTCCGAGTTGATGGGAATCTCAGCAAATATTTTTTCACCAGATCTTGTTGATACTTGGCAAGCAAGATGACTATACCAGTCGTACTTGGCTGCCCAAATTTTGTTCTTCTAGGTTGAAGTGTTCTGTGGCAGGTACACTTTGAATTTTTAGGTTTCACTTCATTTAGTCCTAGAGGGATACACGCACTTGGAACTCTAAATCATATTCAGTTTGTGCTAGCTTCTTGTAACTTTACTCAGTCAATTAGTTCTCATTGTGCTCTCTGTGCTTAGTTCCCTGATGAAGTAGACCTAAGCCAAGGCCAGAAAAATACACTTTCATTTGAAAGCATTTGTAGAACTTCCAAAGGACTCTGAGTTTACTGGAATCTCAGAAAATATTTTTTCACCCAATCTTGGGAATACTCATGAGGAAACATGAATATACCAGTTGAACTTGGCTGCCCAAATTTCGTTCTTCTATGTTGTAGCGTTCATTGGCAGGAATACATTGAATTCTTCAGTTTCACTTCGTTCTCCCCTATAGGGATACAGGCATTTGGAACTCTACATCAAACAGGATTTCTGCTAGCTGCTTGAAACTTGACTCAGTCAATTAGTTATCAGTGCCCTCTCTATGCTTTGTTCCCTGTTTAAGTACCTGTAAGCAGAGCCCATGAAAATACACTTGCCTTTGAAAGCGTTTGCAGACCTTCCACAGAACTCTGATTTTACTGGAATTTCAGCGAATGTTTTTTCTCCCAATCTTGGTAATACTTGGCAAGGATTATGATTATACCCGTTGCACTTGGCTGCTGAAATTTCTTTCTTCAAGCTTGAAGCGTTCGTTGGCTGTAACACTTTGAAGTTTAAGGGTTCACTTCGTTTTACCCTATAGGAATATGTGAATTTGGATCTCTAAATCAAACACGGTTTTTGCTAGCTGCTTAAAAATTGACTCAATCAATGAGTTCTAAGTGCGCTCTCTATGCTTTGTGCCCTTATGAAGTAGCCATTAGAATAGGCAAGACAAATACACTGTAATTTCAGCGTTTGCAGAGCAACTGCAGAACTCTGAGTTTACTGGAATCTCAACAAATATTTTTTTCAAACGATCTTTTTGATGATTGCTGGAAAGATGCGTATACCATTTGCACTTGACCATCCAAGTTTTGTTCTTTCAGGTTGTAGCATTCACTTTCAGGAACACTTTGTATTTTTAGGTGTCACTTCGTTTTCCCCTATAGGGATACATGCAATTTGGAAATCTAAATCAAACATGGTTTGTGCTAGCTGCTTGAAACTTGACTCAGTTATTTAGTTCTCAGTGTGTTCACTTTGCTTTTTGCTCTTTTGAATTTGCACTAAGCAGAGGCAAGGAAAATACACTTTCATTTGAATGCTTTTGCAGAGCTTCCACAAACGGGCATTTTACTGGAATTTCAGCAAATATTTTTTCACGCGATCTTGTAGATTCTCAGCAAGGATTTGAGTATACCAGTGGCACATGCCTGGCCAATTGTTTTTTTTTCTTTTAGGTTGGAGCGTTCATTGGCAGCAATAGTTTGAATTTTTAGGTTTCACTTTCTTTTCCCTTACAGGGATACATGTTTTTGAAACTCTAAATCAAACACGGTTTGTGCTAGGTGCTTGAAACGTGACCCACTCAATTCGTTCTCAGTGTGCTCTCTAGGCTTTGTTCCCTATGGAAGCTGTCCTAAGCAGAGGCAAGGAAAGTACACTTTCATTTGAAAGCATTTACACAGCGTCCACAGAACTCCGAATTTACGGGAATCTCAGCAAATATTTTTTCACCCGTTCTTGTTGATACTTGGCAGGAAACATGAGCATACCAGTTACACGTGGCTGCCCAAATTTCATTCTTGTATGTTGAAGGGTTCATTTATATATTTTTAGATTTCACTTCATTTTTCCTTATAGGGATACATGCATTTGGAACCCTAAATGAAGTAGGGTTTGGGCTAGCTACTTTAAAAAAGACATAGTAAACTAGTTCTCAGTGCACTCTCTATGTTTTCTGCCTTGTTGATGGATCCCTAAGTACAGGCAAGGAAAATGCACTTTCAATTGAAAGCCTCCACAGGACTTCGAGTTTACTGGAATATCAGCTACCATTTTGTCACCCAATCTTCTTGCTACTCTTCAAGAAAGATTTGTACTCCAGTTGCACTTGGCTGCCCAAATCTTGTTTTTCTAGGTTGAAGTGTTCTTTGGCAGGAACACGTTGAAATTTTAGTTGTCACTTCATGTTCCCCTATTGGAATACATGCATTTGGAACTCTAAATCAAACACAGTTTGTGCTAGTGGCTTGAATCTTTCCTCTCTCAATTAGTTCTAAGCTGGCTCTCTATGCATTGTTCCCTGTTGAAGTAGCCCTAAGCACAGGCAAGGAAAATACACTTTCATTTGAAAGCATTTGTAGTACTTCCAGAGAACTCCGAGTTGATGGGAATCTCAGCAAATATTTTTTCACCAGATCTTGTTGATACTTGGCAAGCAAGATGACTATACCAGTCGTACTTGGCTGCCCAAATCTTGTTCTTCTAGGTTGAAGTGTTCTGTGGCAGGAACACTTTGAATTTTTAGGTTTCACTTCATTTAGTCCTAGAGGGATACACGCACTTGGAACTCTAAAACATATTCAGTTTGTGCTAGCTTCTTGTAACTTTACTCAGTCAATTAGTTCTCATTGTGCTCTCTGTGCTTAGTTCCCTGATGAAGTAGACCTAAGCCAAGGCCAGAAAAATACACTTTCATTTGAAAGCATTTGTAGAACTTCCAAAGGACTCTGAGTTTACTGGAATCTCAGCAAATATTTTTTCACCCAATCTTGGGAATACTCATGAGGAAACATGAATATACCAGTTGAACTTGGCTGCCCAAATTTCGTTCTTCTATGTTGTAGCGTTCATTGGCAGGAATACATTGAATTCTTCAGTTTCACTTCGTTCTCCCCTATAGGGATACAGGCATTTGGAACTCTACATCAAACAGGATTTCTGCTAGCTGCTTGAAACTTGACTCAGTCAATTAGTTATCAGTGCCCTCTCTATGCTTTGTTCCCTGTTTAAGTACCTGTAAGCAGAGCCCATGAAAATACACTTGCCTTTGAAAGCGTTTGCAGACCTTCCACAAAACTCTGATTTTACTGGAATTTCAGCGAATGTTTTCTCTCCCAATCTTGGTAATACTTGGCAAGGATTATCATTATACCCGTTGCACTTGGCTGCTGAAATTTCTTTCTTCAAGCTTGAAGCGTTCGTTGGCTGTAACACTTTGAAGTTTAAGGGTTCACTTCGTTTTACCCTATAGGAATATGTGAATTTGGATCTCTAAATCAAACACGGTTTTTGCTAGCTGCTTAAAAATTGACTCAATCAATGAGTTCTAAGTGCGCTCTCTATGCTTTGTGCCCTTATGAAGTAGCCATTAGAATAGGCAAGACAAATACACTGTAATTTCAGCGTTTGCAGAGCAACTGCAGAACTCTGAGTTTACTGGAGTCTCAACAAATACTTTTTCAAACGATCTTTTTGATGATTGCTGGAAAGATGCGTATACCATTTGCACTTGACCATCCAAGTTTTGTTCTTTCAGGTTGTAGCATTCACTTTCAGGAACACTTTGTATTTTTAGGTGTCACTTCGTTTTCCCCTATAGGGATACATGCAATTTGGAAATCTAAATCAAACATGGTTTGTGCTAGCTGCTTGAAACTTGACTCAGTTATTTAGTTCTCAGTGTGTTCACTTTGCTTTTTGCTCTTTTGAATTTGCACTAAGCAGAGGCAAGGAAAATACACTTTCATTTGAATGCTTTTGCAGAGCTTCCACAAACTGGCATTTTACTGGAATTTCAGCAAATATTTTTTCACGCGATCTTGTAGATTCTCAGCAAGGATTTGAGTATACCAGTGGCACATGCCTGGCCAATTGTTTTTTTTTTTTTTCTTTTAGGTTGGAGCGTTCATTGGCAGCAATAGTTTGAATTTTTAGGTTTCACTTTCTTTTCCCTTACAGGGATACATGTTTTTGAAACTCTAAATCAAACACGGTTTGTGCTAGGTGCTTGAAACGTGACCCACTCAATTCGTTCTCAGTGTGCTCTCTAGGCTTTGTTCCCTATGGAAGTTGTCCTAAGCAGAGGCAAGGAAAGTACACTTTCATTTTAAAGCATTTACACAGCGTCCACAGAACTCCGAATTTACGGGAATCTCAGCAAATATTTTTTCACCCGTTCTTGTTGATACTTGGCAGGAAACATGAGCATACCAGTTACACGTGGCTGCCCAAATTTCATTCTTGTATGTTGAAGGGTTCATTTATATATTTTTAGATTTCCCTTCATTTTTCCTTATAGGGATACATGCATTTGGAACCCTAAATGAAGTAGGGTTTGGGCTAGCTACTTTAAAAAAGACATAGTAAACTAGTTCTCAGTGCACTCTCTATGTTTTCTGCCTTGTTGATGGATCCCTAAGTACAGGCAAGGAAAATGCACTTTCAATTGAAAGCCTCCACAGGACTTCGAGTTTACTGGAATATCAGCTACCATTTTGTCACCCAATCTTCTTGCTACTCTTCAAGAAAGATTTGTACTCCAGTTGCACTTGGCTGCCCAAATCTTGTTTTTCTAGGTTGAAGTGTTCTTTGGCAGGAACACGTTGAAATTTTAGTTGTCACTTCATGTTCCCCTATTGGAATACATGCATTTGGAACTCTAAATCAAACACAGTTTGTGCTAGTGGCTTGAATCTTTCCTCTCTCAATTAGTTCTAAGCTGGCTCTCTATGCATTGTTCCCTGTTGAAGTAGCCCTAAGCACAGGCAAGGAAAATACACTTTCATTTGAAAGCATTTGTAGTACTTCCAGAGAACTCCGAGTTGATGGGAATCTCAGCAAATATTTTTTCACCAGATCTTGTTGATACTTGGCAAGCAAGATGACTATACCAGTCGTACTTGGCTGCCCAAATCTTGTTCTTCTAGGTTGAAGTGTTCTGTGGCAGGAACACTTTGAATTTTTAGGTTTCACTTCATTTAGTCCTAGAGGGATACACGCACTTGGAACTCTAAATCATATTCAGTTTGTGCTAGCTTCTTGTAACTTTACTCAGTCAATTAGTTCTCATTGTGCTCTCTGTGCTTAGTTCCCTGATGAAGTAGACCTAAGCCAAGGCCAGAAAAATACACTTTCATTTGAAAGCATTTGTAGAACTTCCAAAGGACTCTGAGTTTACTGGAATCTCAGCAAATATTTTTTCACCCAATCTTGGGAATACTCATGAGGAAACATGAATATACCAGTTGAACTTGGCTGCCCAAATTTCGTTCTTCTATGTTGTAGCGTTCATTGGCAGGAATACATTGAATTCTTCAGTTTCACTTCGTTCTCCCCTATAGGGATACAGGCATTTGGAACTCTACATCAAACAGGATTTCTGCCAGCTGCTTGAAACTTGACTCAGTCAATTAGTTATCAGTGCCCTCTCTATGCTTTGTTCCCTGTTTAAGTACCTGTAAGCAGAGCCCATGAAAATACACTTGCCTTTGAAAGCGTTTGCAGACCTTCCACAGAACTCTGATTTTACTGGAATTTCAGCGAATGTTTTCTCTCCCAATCTTGGTAATACTTGGCATGGATTATCATTATACCCGTTGCACTTGGCTGCTGAAATTTCTTTCTTCAAGCTTGAAGCGTTCGTTGGCTGTAACACTTTGAAGTTTAAGGGTTCACTTCGTTTTACCCTATAGGAATATGTGAATTTGGATCTCTAAATCAAACACGGTTTTTGCTAGCTGCTTAAAAATTGACTCAATCAATGAGTTCTAAGTGCGCTCTCTATGCTTTGTGCCCTTATGAAGTAGCCATTAGAATAGGCAAGACAAATACACTGTAATTTCAGCGTTTGCAGAGCAACTGCAGAACTCTGAGTTTACTGGAATCTCAACAAATACTTTTTCAAACGATCTTTTTGATGATTGCTGGAAAGATGCGTATACCATTTGCACTTGACCATCCAAGTTTTGTTCTTTCAGGTTGTAGCATTCACTTTCAGGAACACTTTGTAATTTTAGGTGTCACTTCGTTTTCCCCTATAGGGATACATGCAATTTGGAAATCTAAATCAAACATGGTTTGTGCTAGCTGCTTGAAACTTGACTCAGTTATTTAGTTCTCAGTGTGTTCACTTTGCTTTTTGCTCTTTTGAATTTGCACTAAGCAGAGGCAAGGAAAATACACTTTCATTTGAATGCTTTTGCAGAGCTTCCACAAACGGGCATTTTACTGGAATTTCAGCAAATATTTTTTCACGCGATCTTGTAGATTCTCAGCAAGGATTTGAGTATACCAGTGGCACATGCCTGGCCAATTGTTTTTTTTTTTTCTTTTAGGTTGGAGCGTTCATTGGCAGCAATAGTTTGAATTTTTAGGTTTCACTTTCTTTTCCCTTACAGGGATACATGTTTTTGAAACTCTAAATCAAACACGGTTTGTGCTAGGTGCTTGAAACGTGACCCACTCAATTCGTTCTCAGTGTGCTCTCTAGGCTTTGTTCCCTATGGAAGTTGTCCTAAGCAGAGGCAAGGAAAGTACACTTTCATTTGAAAGCATTTACACAGCGTCCACAGAACTCCGAATTTACGGGAATCTCAGCAAATATTTTTTCACCCGTTCTTGTTGATACTTGGCAGGAAACATGAGCATACCAGTTACACGTGGCTGCCCAAATTTCATTCTTGTATGTTGAAGGGTTCATTTATATATTTTTAGATTTCCCTTCATTTTTCCTTATAGGGATACATGCATTTGGAACCCTAAATGAAGTAGGGTTTGGGCTAGCTACTTTAAAAAAGACATAGTAAACTAGTTCTCAGTGCACATAGAGATGTTTTCTGCCTTGTTGATGGATCCCTAAGTACAGGCAAGGAAAATGCACTTTCAATTGAAAGCCTCCACAGGACTTCGAGTTTACTGGAATATCAGCTACCATTTTGTCACCCAATCTTCTTGCTACTCTTCAAGAAAGATTTGTACTCCAGTTGCACTTGGCTGCCCAAATCTTGTTTTTCTAGGTTGAAGTGTTCTTTGGCAGGAACACGTTGAAATTTTAGTTGTCACTTCAGGTTCCCCTATTGGAATACATGCATTTGGAACTCTAAATCAAACACAGTTTGTGCTAGTGGCTTGAATCTTTCCTCTCTCAATTAGATCTAAGCTGGCTCTCTATGAATTTTTCCCTGTTGAAGTAGCCCTAAGCACAGGCAAGGAAAATACACTTTCATTTGAAAGCATTTGTAGTACTTCCAGAGAACTCCGAGTTGATGGGAATCTCAGCAAATATTTTTTCACCAGATCTTGTTGATACTTGGCAAGCAAGATGACTATACCAGTCGTACTTGGCTGCCCAAATTTTGTTCTTCTAGGTTGAAGTGTTCTGTGGCAGGAACACTTTGAATTTTTAGGTTTCACTTCATTTAGTCCTAGAGGGATACACGCACTTGGAACTCTAAATCATATTCAGTTTGTGCTAGCTTCTTGTAACTTTACTCAGTCAATTAGTTCTCATTGTGCTCTCTGTGCTTAGTTCCCTGATGAAGTAGACCTAAGCCAAGGCCAGAAAAATACACTTTCATTTGAAAGCATTTGTAGAACTTCCAAAGGACTCTGAGTTTACTGGAATCTCAGCAAATATTTTTTCACCCAATCTTGGGAATACTCATGAGGAAACATGAATATACCAGTTGAACTTGGCTGCCCAAATTTCGTTCTTCTATGTTGTAGCGTTCATTGGCAGGAATACATTGAATTCTTCAGTTTCACTTCGTTCTCCCCTATAGGGATACAGGCATTTGGAACTCTACATCAAACAGGATTTCTGCTAGCTGCTTGAAACTTGACTCAGTCAATTAGTTATCAGTGCCCTCTCTATGCTTTGTTCCCTGTTTAAGTACCTGTAAGCAGAGCCCATGAAAATACACTTGCCTTTGAAAGCGTTTGCAGACCTTCCACAGAACTCTGATTTTACTGGAATTTCAGCGAATGCTTTTTCTCCCAATCGTGGTAATACTTGCAAGGATTATCATTATACCCGTTGCACTTGGCTGCTGAAATTTCTTTCTTCAAGCTTGAAGCGTTCGTTGGCTGTAACACTTTGAAGTTTAAGGGTTCACTTCGTTTTACCCTATAGGAATATGTGAATATGGATCTCTAAATCAAACACGGTTTTTGCTAGCTGCTTAAAAATTGACTCAATCAATGAGTTCTAAGTGTGCTCTCTATGCTTTGTGCCTTTATGAAGTAGCCATTAGAATAGGCAAGACAAATACACTGTAATTTCAGCGTTTGCAGAGCAACTGCAGAACTCTGAGTTTACTGGAATCTCAACATATATTTTTTCAAACGATCTTTTTGATGATTGCTGGAAAGATGCGTATACCATTTGCACTTGACCATCCAAGTTTTGTTCTTTCAGGTTGTAGCATTCACTTTCAGGAACACTTTGTATTTTTAGGTGTCACTTCGTTTTCCCCTATAGGGATACATGCAATTTGGAAATCTAAATCAAACATGGTTTGTGCTAGCTGCTTGAAACTTGACTCAGTTATTTAGTTCTCAGTGTGTTCACTTTGCTTTTTGCTCTTTTGAATTTGCACTAAGCAGAGGCAAGGAAAATACACTTTCATTTGAATGCTTTTGCAGAGCTTCCACAAACGGGCATTTTACTGGAATTTCAGCAAATATTTTTTCACGCGATCTTGTAGATTCTCAGCAAGGATTTGAGTATACCAGTGGCACATGCCTGGCCAATTGTTTTTTTTTTCTTTTAGGTTGGAGCGTTCATTGGCAGCAATAGTTTGAATTTTTAGGTTTCACTTTCTTTTCCCTTACAGGGATACATGTTTTTGAAACTCTAAATCAAACACGGTTTGTGCTAGGTGCTTGAAACGTGACCCACTCAATTCGTTCTCAGTGTGCTCTCTAGGCTTTGTTCCCTATGGAAGTTGTCCTAAGCAGAGGCAAGGAAAGTACACTTTCATTTGAAAGCATTTACACAGCGTCCACAGAACTCCGAATTTACGGGAATCTCAGCAAATATTTTTTCACCCGTTCTTGTTGATACTTGGCAGGAAACATGAGCATACCAGTTACACGTGGCTGCCCAAATTTCATTCTTGTATGTTGAAGGGTTCATTTATATATTTTTAGATTTCACTTCATTTTTCCTTATAGGGATACATGCATTTGGAACCCTAAATGAAGTAGGGTTTGGGCTAGCTACTTTAAAAAAGACATAGTAAACTAGTTCTCAGTGCACTCTCTATGTTTTCTGCCTTGTTGATGGATCCCTAAGTACAGGCAAGGAAAATGCACTTTCAATTGAAAGCCTCCACAGGACTTCGAGTTTACTGGAATATCAGCTACCATTTTGTCACCCAATCTTCTTGCTACTCTTCAAGAAAGATTTGTACTCCAGTTGCACTTGGCTGCCCAAATCTTGTTTTTCTAGGTTGAAGTGTTCTTTGGCAGGAACACGTTGAAATTTTAGTTGTCACTTCAGGTTCCCCTATTGGAATACATGCATTTGGAACTCTAAATCAAACACAGTTTGTGCTAGTGGCTTGAATCTTTCCTCTCTCAATTAGATCTAAGCTGGCTCTCTATGCATTTTTCCCTGTTGAAGTAGCCCTAAGCACAGGCAAGGAAAATACACTTTCATTTGAAAGCATTTGTAGTACTTCCAGAGAACTCCGAGTTGATGGGAATCTCAGCAAATATTTTTTCACCAGATCTTGTTGATACTTGGCAAGCAAGATGACTATACCAGTCGTACTTGGCTGCCCAAATCTTGTTCTTCTAGGTTGAAGTGTTCTGTGGCAGGAACACTTTGAATTTTTAGGTTTCACTTCATTTAGTCCTAGAGGGATACACGCACTTGGAACTCTAAATCATATTCAGTTTGTGCTAGCTTCTTGTAACTTTACTCAGTCAATTAGTTCTCATTGTGCTCTCTGTGCTTAGTTCCCTGATGAAGTAGACCTAAGCCAAGGCCAGAAAAATACACTTTCATTTGAAAGCATTTGTAGAACTTCCAAAGGACTCTGAGTTTACTGGAATCTCAGCAAATATTTTTTCACCCAATCTTGGGAATACTCATGAGGAAACATGAATATACCAGTTGAACTTGGCTGCCCAAATTTCGTTCTTCTATGTTGTAGCGTTCATTGGCAGGAATACATTGAATTCTTCAGTTTCACTTCGTTCTCCCCTATAGGGATACAGGCATTTGGAACTCTACATCAAACAGGATTTCTGCTAGCTGCTTGAAACTTGACTCAGTCAATTAGTTATCAGTGCCCTCTCTATGCTTTGTTCCCTGTTTAAGTACCTGTAAGCAGAGCCCATGAAAATACACTTGCCTTTGAAAGCGTTTGCAGACCTTCCACAGAACTCTGATTTTACTGGAATTTCAGCGAATGTTTTTTCTCCCAATCTTGGTAATACTTGGCAAGGATTATCATTATACCCGTTGCACTTGGCTGCTGAAATTTCTTTCTTCAAGCTTGAAGCGTTCGTTGGCTGTAACACTTTGAAGTTTAAGGGTTCACTTCGTTTTACCCTATAGGAATATGTGAATTTGGATCTCTAAATCAAACACGGTTTTTGCTAGCTGCTTAAAAATTGACTCAATCAATGAGTTCTAAGTGCGCTCTCTATGCTTTGTGCCCTTATGAAGTAGCCATTAGAATAGGCAAGACAAATACACTGTAATTTCAGCGTTTGCAGAGCAACTGCAGAACTCTGAGTTTACTGGAATCTCAACAAATACTTTTTCAAACGATCTTTTTGATGATTGCTGGAAAGATGCGTATACCATTTGCACTTGACCATCCAAGTTTTGTTCTTTCAGGTTGTAGCATTCACTTTCAGGAACACTTTGTATTTTTAGGTGTCACTTCGTTTTCCCCTATAGGGATACATGCAATTTGGAAATCTAAATCAAACATGGTTTGTGCTAGCTGCTTGAAACTTGACTCAGTTATTTAGTTCTCAGTGTGTTCACTTTGCTTTTTGCTCTTTTGAATTTGCACTAAGCAGAGGCAAGAAAAATACACTTTCATTTGAATGCTTTTGCAGAGCTTCCACAAACTGGCATTTTACTGGAATTTCAGCAAATATTTTTTCACGCGATCTTGTAGATTCTCAGCAAGGATTTGAGTATACCAGTGGCACATGCCTGGCCAATTGTTTTTTTTTCTTTTAGGTTGGAGCGTTCATTGGCAGCAATAGTTTGAATTTTTAGGTTTCACTTTCTTTTCCCTTACAGGGATACATGTTTTTGAAACTCTAAATCAAACACGGTTTGTGCTAGGTGCTTGAAACGTGACCCACTCAATTCGTTCTCAGTGTGCTCTCTAGGCTTTGTTCCCTATGGAAGTTGTCCTAAGCAGAGGCAAGGAAAGTACACTTTCATTTGAAAGCATTTACACAGCGTCCACAGAACTCCGAATTTACGGGAATCTCAGCAAATATTTTTTCACCCGTTCTTGTTGATACTTGGCAGGAAACATGAGCATACCAGTTCCACGTGGCTGCCCAAATTTCATTCTTGTATGTTGAAGGGTTCATTTATATATTTTTAGATTTCACTTCATTTTTCCTTATAGGGATACATGCATTTGGAACCCTAAAAGAAGTAGGGTTTGGGCTAGCTACTTTAAAAAAGACATAGTAAACTAGTTCTCAGTGCACTCTCTATGTTTTCTGACTTGTTGATGGATCCCTAAGTACAGGCAAGGAAAATGCACTTTCAATTGAAAGCCTCCACAGGACTTCGAGTTTACTGGAATATCAGCTACCATTTTGTCACCCAATCTTCTTTCTACTCTTCAAGAAAGATTTGTACTCCAGTTGCACTTGGCTGCCCAAATCTTGTTTTTCTAGGTTGAAGTGTTCTTTGGCAGGAACACGTTGAAATTTTAGTTGTCACTTCATGTTCCCCTATTGGAATACATGCATTTGGAACTCTAAATCAAACACAGTTTGTGCTAGTGGCTTGAATCTTTCCTCTCTCAATTAGTTCTAAGCTGGCTCTCTATGCATTGTTCCCTGCTGAAGTAGCCCTAAGCACAGGCAAGGAAAATACACTTTCATTTGAAAGCATTTGTAGTACTTCCAGAGAACTCCGAGTTGATGGGAATCTCAGCAAATATTTTTTCACCAGATCTTGTTGATACTTGGCAAGCAAGATGACTATACCAGTCGTACTTGGCTGCCCAAATTTTGTTCTTCTAGGTTGAAGTGTTCTGTGGCAGGAACACTTTGAATTTTTAGGTTTCACTTCATTTAGTCCTAGAGGGATACACGCACTTGGAACTCTAAATCATATTCAGTTTGTGCTAGCTTCTTGTAACTTTACTCAGTCAATTAGTTCTCATTGCGCTCTCTGTGCTTAGTTCCCTCATGAAGTAGACCTAAGCCAAGGCCAGAAAAATACACTTTCATTTGAAAGCATTTGTAGAACTTCCAAAGGACTCTGAGTTTACTGGAATCTCAGAAAATATTTTTTCACCCGTTCTTCTTAATGCTCATCAAGGATTATGTGTATACCAGTTGCACATGGCTGCCCAAATTGCTTTCTTCTAGGTAGAAGTGTTAGTTTGCAGGTACACTTTGAATTTTTAGGTTTCACTTCATTTTCCCATGTAGGGATACAGACATTTGGAACTCTAAATCAAACACGGTTTGTGCTAGTTGCTTGAAACTTGAATCATTCAATTAATTCTTAGTGGGCTCTTTATGTTTTGTTCCCTATTGTAGTGGCCCTTAGAAGTGTCAAGGAAAATACACTTTCATTGGAAAGCGTTGACAGAGCTTCCACAGAACTTGGATTTTACTGGAATTTCACCAAGTATTTGTTCAACCAATCTTTTGGTACTCGGAAAGGAAGATGAGTATGCCAGTTGCACTTAGATGCCCAAATTTCATTCTTCTAGGTTGAAGTATTCATTGTCAGGAACACATTGAATTTTGATATTTCACTTTGTTTTCCCCTCTAGGGATACATGCACTTGGAACTCTAAATCAAACACGGTTTGTGCTAGCTGCTTGAATCTTCACTCACTCAATTGGTTTTAAGTGTTTTCTTTATGCTTTTTTCCCTGTTGGTGTAGCCCTAAGCAGAAGCAAGGAAAATACACTTTCTTTTGAAAGCGTTTGCAGAGCTTCCACAGAACTCGGAGATTACTGGAATTTCAGCAAATATTTTTTCACCCGATCTTGTTGATACTTGGAGGGAAAGATGACTATACCATTTCCAATTAGCAGCCCAAATTTGGTTCTTCTAGGTTGAAGCATTTGTTTTTAGGAACCCTTGTAATTTTTAGGTTTCATTTCGTTTTCCCCTATAGGGATACATGCATTTGGAACTCTAAATCAAACACAGTTTCTGCTAGGTGCTTGAAACTTGACTCACTCAATTAGTTCTTGGTGCACTCTTTACGTTTTGTTCCCCGTTGAAGTGGCCCTGAGTAGAGGCTAGGACAATACACTTTCATTTGAAATCATTTGCATAGCTTCCACAGAAACCCGAGTTTACTGGAATTTCAGCAAATATTTTTTCACCCAATCTTGGGAATACTCATGAGGAAACATGAATATACCAGTTGAACTTGGCTGCCCAAATTTCGTTCTTCTATGTTGTAGCGTTCATTGGCAGGAATACATTGAATTCTTCAGTTTCACTTCGTTCTCCCCTATAGGGATACAGGCATTTGGAACTCTACATCAAACAGGATTTCTGCTAGCTGCTTGAAACTTGACTCAGTCAATTAGTTATCAGTGCCCTCTCTATGCTTTGTTCCCTGTTTAAGTACCTGTAAGCAGAGCCCATGAAAATACACTTTCCTTTGAAAGCGTTTGCAGACCTTCCACAGAACTCTGATTTTACTGGAATTTCAGCGAATGTTTTCTCTCCCAATCTTGGTAATACTTGGCAAGGATTATCATTATACCCGTTGCACTTGGCTGCTGAAATTTCTTTCTTCAAGCTTGAAGCGTTCGTTGGCTGTAACACTTTGAAGTTTAAGGGTTCACTTCGTTTTACCCTATAGGAATATGTGAATTTGGATCTCTAAATCAAACACGGTTTTTGCTAGCTGCTTAAAAATTGACTCAATCAATGAGTTCTAAGTGCGCTCTCTATGCTTTGTGCCCTTATGAAGTAGCCATTAGAATAGGCAAGACAAATACACTGTAATTTCAGCGTTTGCAGAGCAACTGCAGAACTCTGAGTTTACTGGAATCTCAACAAATACTTTTTCAAACGATCTTTTTGATGATTGCTGGAAAGATGCGTATACCATTTGCACTTGACCATCCAAGTTTTGTTCTTTCAGGTTGTAGCATTCACTTTCAGGAACACTTTGTATTTTTAGGTGTCACTTCGTTTTCCCCTATAGGGATACATGCAATTTGGAAATCGAAATCAAACATGGTTTGTGCTAGCTGCTTGAAACTTGACTCAGTTATTTAGTTCTCAGTGTGTTCACTTTGCTTTTTGCTCTTTTGAATTTGCACTAAGCAGAGGCAAGGAAAATACACTTTCATTTGAATGCTTTTGCAGAGCTTCCACCAACTGGCATTTTACTGGAATTTCAGCAAATATTTTTTCACGCGATCTTGTAGATTCTCAGCAAGGATTTGACTATACCAGTGGCACATGCCTGGCCAATTGTTTTTTTTTTTTTCTTTTAGGTTGGAGCGTTCATTGGCAGCAATAGTTTGAATTTTTAGGTTTCACTTTCTTTTCCCTTACAGGGATACATGTTTTTGAAACTCTAAATCAAACACGGTTTGTGCTAGGTGCTTGAAACATGACCCACTCAATTCGTTCTCAGTGTGCTCTCTAGGCTTTGTTCCCTATGGAAGATGTCCTAAGCAGAGGCAAGGAAAGTACACTTTCATTTGAAAGCATTTACACAGCGTCCACAGAACTCCGAATTTACGGGAATCTCAGCAAATATTTTTTCACCAGATCTTGTTGATACTTGGCAAGCAAGATGACTATACCAGTTGTACTTGGCTGCCCAAATTTTGTTCTTCTAGGTTGAAGTGTTCTGTGGCAGGAACACTTTGAATTTTTAGGTTTCACTTCATTTAGTCCTAGAGGGATACACGCACTTGGAACTCTAAATCATATTCAGTTTGTGCTAGCTTCTTGTAACTTTACTCAGTCAATTAGTTCTCATTGTGCTCTCTGTGCTTCGTTCCCTGATGAAGTAGACCTAAGCCAAGGCCAGAAAAATACACTTTCATTTGAAAGCATTTGTAGAACTTCCAAAGGACTCTGAGTTTTCTGGAATCTCAGAAAATATTTTTTCACCCGTTCTTCTTAATGCTCATCAAGGATTATGTGTATACCAGTTGCACATGGCTGCCCAAATTGCTTTCTTCTAGGTAGAAGTGTTAGTTTGCAGGTACACTTTGAATTTTTAGGTTTCACTTCATTTTCCCATATAGGGATACAGACATTTGGAAATCTAAATCAAACACGGTTTGTGCTAGTTGCTTGAAACTTGACTCATTCAATTAATTCTTAGTGGGCTCTTTATGTTTTGTTCCCTATTGTAGTGGCCCTTAGAAGAGTCAAGGAAAATACACTTTCATTTGAAAGCGTTGACAGAGCTTCCACAGAACTTGGATTTTACTGGAATTTCACCAAGTATTTGTTCAACCAATCTTTTGGTACTCGGAAAGGAAGATGAGTATACCAGTTGCACTTAGATGCCCAAATTTCATTCTTCTAGGTTGAAGTATTCATTGTCATGAACACATTGAATTTTGATATTTCACTTTGTTTTCCCCTCTAGGGATACATGCACTTGGAACTCTAAATCAAACACGGTTTGTGCTAGCTGCTTGAATCTTCACTCACTCAATTGGTTTTAAGTGTTTTCTTTATGCTTTTTTCCCTGTTGGTGTAGCCCTAAGCAGAAGCAAGGAAAATACACTTTCTTTTGAAAGCGTTTGCAGAGCTTCCACAGAACTCGGAGATTACTGAAATTTCAGCAAATATGTTTTCACCCGATCTTGTTGATACTTGGCAGGAAAGATGACTATACCATTTCCACTTAGCAGCCCAAATTTGGTTCTTCTAGGTTGAAGCATTTGTTTTTAGGAACCCTTGGAATTTTTAGGTTTCACTTCGTTTTCCCCTATAGGGATACATGCATTTGGAACTCTAAATCAAACACAGTTTCTGCTAGGTGCTTTAAACTTGACTCACTCAATTAGTTCTTGGTGCACTCTTTACGTTTTGTTCCCCTTTAAGTGGCCCTGAGTAGAGGCAAGGACAATACACTTTCATTTGAAATCATTTGCATAGCTTCCACAGAAATCCGAGTTTACTGGAATCTCAGCAAATATTTTTTCACCCAATCTTGGGAATACTCATGAGGAAACATGAATATACCAGTTGAACTTGGCTGCCCAAATTTCGTTCTTCTATGTTGTAGCGTTCATTGGCAGGAATACATTGAATTCTTCAGTTTCACTTCGTTCTCCCCTATAGGGATACAGGCATTTGGAACTCTACATCAAACAGGATTTCTGCTAGCTGCTTGAAACTTGACTCAGTCAATTAGTTATCAGTGCCATCTCTATGCTTTGTTCCCTGTTTAAGTACCTATAAGCAGAGCCCATGAAAATACACTTGCCTTTGAAAGCGTTTGCAGACCTTCCACAGAACTCTGATTTTACTGGAATTTCAGCGAATGTTTTTTCTCCCAATCTTGGTAATACTTGGCAAGGATTATCATTATACCCGTTGCACTTGGCTGCTGAAATTTCTTTCTTCAAGCTTGAAGCGTTCGTTGGCTGTAACACTTTGAAGTTTAAGGGTTCACTTCGTTTTACCCTATAGGAATATGTGAATTTGGATCTCTAAATCAAACACGGTTTTTGCTAGCTGCTTAAAAATTGACTCAATCAATGAGTTCTAAGTGCGCTCTCTATGCTTTGTGCCCTTATGAAGTAGCCATTAGAATAGGCAAGACAAATACACTGTAATTTCAGCGTTTGCAGAGCAACTGCAGAACTCTGAGTTTACTGGAATCTCAACAAATATTTTTTCAAACGATCTTTTTGATGATTGCTGGAAAGATGCGTATACCATTTGCACTTGACCATCCAAGTTTTGTTCTTTCAGGTTGTAGCATTCACTTTCAGGAACTCTTTGTATTTTTAGGTGTCACTTCGTTTTCCCCTATAGGGATACATGCAATTTGGAAATCTAAATCAAACATGGTTTGTGCTAGCTGCTTGAAACTTGACTCAGTTATTTAGTTCTCAGTGTGTTCACTTTGCTTTTTGCTCTTTTGAATTTGCACTAAGCAGAGGCAAGGAAAATACACTTTCATTTGAATGCTTTTGCAGAGCTTCCACAAACGGGCATTTTACTGGAATTTCAGCAAATATTTTTTCACGCGATCTTGTAGATTCTCAGCAAGGATTTGAGTATACCAGTGGCACATGCCTGGCCAATTGTTTTTTTTTTTCTTTTAGGTTGGAGCGTTCATTGGCAGCAATAGTTTGAATTTTTAGGTTTCACTTTCTTTTCCCTTACAGGGATACATGTTTTTGAAACTCTAAATCAAACACGGTTTGTGCTAGGTGCTTGAAACGTGACCCACTCAATTCGTTCTCAGTGTGCTCTCTAGGCTTTGTTCCCTATGGAAGTTGTCCTAAGCAGAGGCAAGGAAAGTACACTTTCATTTTAAAGCATTTACACAGCGTCCACAGAACTCCGAATTTACGGGAATCTCAGCAAATATTTTTTCACCCGTTCTTGTTGATACTTGGCAGGAAACATGAGCATACCAGTTACACGTGGCTGCCCAAATTTCATTCTTGTATGTTGAAGGGTTCATTTATATATTTTTAGATTTCACTTCATTTTTCCTTATAGGGATACATGCATTTGGAACCCTAAATGAAGTAGGGTTTGGGCTAGCTACTTTAAAAAAGACATAGTAAACTAGTTCTCAGTGCACTCTCTATGTTTTCTGCCTTGTTGATGGATCCCTAAGTACAGGCAAGGAAAATGCACTTTCAATTGAAAGCCTCCACAGGACTTCGAGTTTACTGGAATATCAGCTACCATTTTGTCACCCAATCTTCTTGCTACTCTTCAAGAAAGATTTGTACTCCAGTTGCACTTGGCTGCCCAAATCTTGTTTTTCTAGGTTGAAGTGTTCTTTGGCAGGAACACGTTGAAATTTTAGTTGTCACTTCATGTTCCCCTATTGGAATACATGCATTTGGAACTCTAAATCAAACACAGTTTGTGCTAGTGGCTTGAATCTTTCCTCTCTCAATTAGTTCTAAGCTGGCTCTCTATGCATTGTTCCCTGTTGAAGTAGCCCTAAGCACAGGCAAGGAAAATACACTTTCATTTGAAAGCATTTGTAGTACTTCCAGAGAACTCCGAGTTGATGGGAATCTCAGCAAATATTTTTTCACCAGATCTTGTTGATACTTGGCAAGCAAGATGACTATACCAGTCGTACTTGGCTGCCCAAATTTTGTTCTTCTAGGTTGAAGTGTTCTGTGGCAGGAACACTTTGAATTTTTAGGTTTCACTTCATTTAGTCCTAGAGGGATACACGCACTTGGAACTCTAAATCATATTCAGTTTGTGCTAGCTTCTTGTAACTTTACTCAGTCAATTAGTTCTCATTGTGCTCTCTGTGCTTAGTTCCCTGATGAAGTAGACCTAAGCCAAGGCCAGAAAAATACACTTTCATTTGAAAGCATTTGTAGAACTTCCAAAGGACTCTGAGTTTACTGGAATCTCAGAAAATATTTCTTCACCCGTTCTTCTTAATGCTCATCAAGGATTATGTGTATACCAGTTGCACATGGCTGCCCAAATTGCTTTCTTCTAGGTAGAAGTGTTAGTTTGCTGGTACACTTTGAATTTTTAGGTTTCTCTTCATTTTCCCATATAGGGATACAGACATTTGGAACTCTAAATCAAACACGGTTTGTGCTAGTTGCTTGAAACTTGACTCATTCCATTAATTCTTAGTGGGCTCTGGCCCTTAGAAGAGGCAAGGAAAATACACTTTCATTTGAAAGCGTTGACAGAGCTTCCACCGAACTTGGATTTTACTGGAATTTCACCAAGTATTTGTTCAACCAATCTTTTGGTACTCGGAAAGGAAGATGAGTATGCCAGTTGCACTTAGATGTCCAAATTTCATTCTTCTAGGTTGAAGTATTCATTGTCAGGAACACATTGAATTTTGATATTTCACTTTGTTTTCCCCTCTAGGGATACATGCACTTGGAACTCTAAATCAAACACGGTTTGTGCTAGCTGCTTGAATCTTCACTCACTCAATTGGTTTTAAGTGTTTTCTTTATGCTTTTTTCCCTGTTGGTGTAGCCCTAAGCAGAAGCAAGGAAAATACACTTTCTTTTGAAAGCGTTTGCAGAGCTTCCACAGAACTCGGAGATTACTGGAATTTCAGCAAATATGTTTTCACCTGATCTTGTTGATACTTGGCAGGAAAGATGACTATACCATTTCCACTTAGCAGCCCAAATTTGGTTCTTCTAGGTTGAAGCATTTGTTTTTAGGAACCCTTTGAATTTTTAGGTTTGACTTCGTTTTCCCCTATAGGGATACATGCATTTGGAACTCTAAATCAAACACAGTTTCTGCTAGGTGCTTGAAACTTGACTCACTCAATTAGTTCTTGGTGCACTCTTTACGTTTTGTTCCCCGTTGAAGTGGCCCTGAGTAGAGGCAAGGACAATACACTTTCATTTGAAATCATTTGCATAGCTTCCACAGAAATCCGAGTTTACTGGAATCTCAGCAAATATTTTTTCACCCAATCTTGGGAATACTCATGAGGAAACATGAATATACCAATTGAACTTGGCTGCCCAAATTTCGTTCTTCTATGTTGTAGCGTTCATTGGCAGGAATACATTGAATTCTTCAGTTTCACTTCGTTCTCCCCTATAGGGATACAGGCATTTGGAACTCTACATCAAACAGGATTTCTGCCAGCTGCTTGAAACTTGACTCAGTCAATTAGTTATCAGTGCCCTCTCTATGCTTTGTTCCCTGTTTAAGTACCTATAAGGAGAGCCCATGAAAATACACTTGCCTTTGAAAGCGTTTGCAGACCTTCCACAGAACTCTGATTTTACTGGAATTTCAGCAAATGTTTTTTCTCCCAATCTTGGTAATACTTGGCAAGGATTATCATTATACCCGTTGCACTTGGCTGCTGAAATTTCTTTCTTCAAGCTTGAAGCGTTCGTTGGCTGTAACACTTTGAAGTTTAAGGGTTCACTTCGTTTTACCCTATAGGAATATGTGAATTTGGATCTCTAAATCAAACACGGTTTTTGCTAGCTGCTTAAAAATTGACTCAATCAATGAGTTCTAAGTGCACTCTCTATGCTTTGTGCCCTTATGAAGTAGCCATTAGAATAGGCAAGACAAATACACTGTAATTTCAGCGTTTGCAGAGCAACTGCAGAACTCTGAGTTTACTGGAATCTCAACAAATATTTTTTCAAACGATCTTTTGGATGATTGCTGGAAACATGCGTGTACCATTTGCACTTGACCATCCAAGTTTTGTTCTTTCAGGTTGTAGCATTCACTTTCAGGAACACTTTGTATTTTTAGGTGTCACTTCGTTTTCCCCTAAAGGGATACATGCAATTTGGAAATCTAAATCAAACATGGTTTGTGCTAGCTGCCTGAAACTTGACTCAGTTATTTAGTTCTCAGTGTGTTCACTTTGCTTTTTGCTCTTTTGAATTTGCACTAAGCAGAGGCAAGGAAAATACACTTTCATTTGAATGCTTTTGCAGAGCTTCCACAAACTGGCATTTTACTGGAATTTCAGCAAATATTTTTTCACGCGATCTTGTAGATTCTCAGCAAGGATTTGAGTATACCAGTGGCACATGCCTGGCCAATTGTTTTTTTTTTTCTTTTAGGTTGGAGCGTTCATTGGCAGCAATAGTTTGAATTTTTAGGTTTCACTTTCTTTTCCCTTACAGTTATACATGTTTTTGAAACTCTAAATCAAACACGGTTTGTACTAGGTGCTGGAAACATGACCCACTAAATTCGGTCTCAGTGTGCTCTCTAGGCTTTGTTCCCTACTGAACTTGTCCTAAGCAGAGGCAAGGAAAGTACACTTTCATTTTAAAGCATTTACACAGCGTCCACAGAACTCCGAATTTACGGGAATCTCAGCAAATATTTTTTCACCCGTTCTTGTTGATACTTGGCAGGAAACATGAGCATACCAGTTCCACGTGGCTGCCCAAATTTCATTCTTGTATGTTGAAGGGTTCATTTATATATTTTTAGATTTCACTTCATTTTTCCTTATAGGGATACATGCATTTGGAACCCTAAATGAAGTAGGGTTTGGGCTAGCTACTTTAAAAAAGACATAGTAAACTAGTTCTCAGTGCACTCTCTATGTTTTCTGCCTTGTTGATGGATCCCTAAGTACAGGCAAGGAAAATGCACTTTCAATTGAAAGCTTCCACAGGACTTCGAGTTTACTGGAATATCAGCTACCATTTTGTCACCCAATCTTCTTGCTACTCTTCAAGAAAGATTTGTACTCCAGTTGCACTTGGCTGCCCAAATCTTGTTTTTCTAGGTTGAAGTGTTCTTTGGCAGGAACACGTTGAAATTTTAGTTGTCACTTCATGTTCCCCTATTGGAATACATGCATTTGGAACTCTAAATCAAACACAGTTTGTGCTAGTGGCTTGAATCTTTCCTCTCTCAATTAGTTCTAAGCTGGCTCTCTATGCATTGTTCCCTGTTGAAGTAGCCCTAAGCACAGGCAAGGAAAATACACTTTCATTTGAAAGCATTTGTAGTACTTCCAGAGAACTCCGAGTTGATGGGAATCTCAGCAAATATTTTTTCACCAGATCTTGTTGATACTTGGCAAGCAAGATGACTATACCAGTCGTACTTGGCTGCCCAAATCTTGTTCTTCTAGGTTGAAGTGTTCTGTGGCAGGAACACTTTGAATTTTTAGGTTTCACTTCATTTAGTCCTAGAGGGATACACGCACTTGGAACTCTAAATCAAATTCAGTTTGTGCTAGCTTCTTGTAACTTTACTCAGTCAATTAGTTCTCATTGTGCTCTCTGTGCTTAGTTCCCTGATGAAGTAGACCTAAGCCAAGGCCAGAAAAATACACTTTCATTTGAAAGCATTTGTAGAACTTCCAAAGGACTCTGAGTTTACTGGAATCTCAGAAAATAGTTTTTCACCCGTTCTTCTTAATGCTCATCAAGGATTATGTGTATACCAGTTGCACATGGCTGCCCAAATTGCTTTCTTCTAGGTAGAAGTGTTAGTTTGCAGGTACACTTTGAATTTTTAGGTTTCACTTCATTTTCCCATGTAGGGATACAGACATTTGGAACTCTAAATCAAACACGGTTTGTACTAGTTGCTTGAAACTTGACTCGTTCAATTAATTCTTAGTGGGCTCTTTATGTTTTGTTCCCTATTGTAGTGGCCCTTAGAAGAGGCAAGGAAAATACACTTTCATTGGAAAGCGTTGACAGAGCTTCCACAGAACTTGGATTTTACTGGAATTTCACCAAGTATTTGTTCAACCAATCTTTTGGTACTCGGAAAGGAAGATGAGTATACCAGTTGCACTTAGATGCCCAAATTTCATTCTTCTAGGTTGAAGTATTCATTGTCAGGAACACATTGAATTTTGATATTTCACTTTGTTTTCCCCTCTAGGGATACATGCACTTGGAACTCTAAATCAAACACGGTTTGTGCTAGCTGCTTGAATCTTCAATCACTCGATTGCTTTTAAGTGTTTTCTTTATGCTTTTTTCCCTGTTGGTGTAGCCCTAAGCAGAAGCAAGGAAAATACACTTTCTTTTGAAAGCTTTTGCAGAGCTTCCACAGAACTCGGAGATTACTGGAATTTCAGCAAATATTTTTTCACCCGATCTTGTTGATACTTGGCAGAAAAGATGACTATACCATTTCCACTTAGCAGCCCAAATTTGGTTATTCTAGGTTGAAGCATTTGTTTTTAGGAACCCTTTGAATTTTTAGGTTTGACTTCGTTTTCCCCTATAGGGATACATGCATTTGGAACTCTAAATCAAACACAGTTTCTGCTAGGTGCTTTAAACTTGACTCACTCAATTAGTTCTTGGTGCACTCTTTACGTTTTGTTCTACATTGAAGTGGCCCTGAGTAGAGGCAAGGACAATACACTTTCATTTGAAATCATTTGCATAGCTTCCACAGAAATCCGAGTTTACTGGAATCTCAGCAAATATTTTTTCACCCAATCTTGGGAATACTCATGAGGAAACATGAATATACCAGTTGAACTTGGCTGCCCAAATTTCGTTCTTCTATGTTGTAGCGTTCATTGGCAGGAATACATTGAATTCTTCAGTTTCACTTCGTTCTCCCCTATAGGATACAGGCATTTGGAACTCTACATCAAACAGGATTTCTGCCAGCTGCTTGAAACTTGACTCAGTCAATTAGTTATCAGTGCCCTCTCTATGCTTTGTTCCCTGTTTAAGTACCTGTAAGCAGAGCCCATGAAAATACACTTTCCTTTGAAAGCGTTTGCAGACCTTCCACAGAACTCTGATTTTACTGGAATTTCAGCGAATGTTTTTTCTCCCAATCTTGGTAATACTTGGCAAGGATTATCATTATACCCGTTGCACTTGGCTGCTGAAATTTCTTTCTTCAAGCTTGAAGCGTTCGTTGGCTGTAACACTTTGAAGTTTAAGGGTTCACTTCGTTTTACCCTATAGGAATATGTGAATTTGGATCTCTAAATCAAACACGGTTTTTGCTAGCTGCTTAAAAATTGACTCAATCAATGAGTTCTAAGTGCGCTCTCTATGCTTTGTGCCCTTATGAAGTAGCCATTAGAATAGGCAAGACAAATACACTGTAATTTCAGCGTTTGCAGAGCAACTGCAGAACTCTGAGTTTACTGGAATCTCAACAAATATTTTTTCAAACGATGTTTTTGATGATTGCTGGAAAGATGCGTATACCATTTGCACTTGACCATGCAAGTTTTGTTCTTTCAGGTTGTAGCATTCACTTTCAGGAACACTTTGTATTTTTAGGTGTCACTTCGTTTTCCCCTATAGGGATACATGCAATTTGGAAATCTAAATCAAACATGGTTTGTGCTAGCTGCTTGAAACTTGACTCAGTTATTTAGTTCTCAGTGTGTTCACTTTGCTTTTTGCTCTTTTGAATTTGCACTAAGCAGAGGCAAGGAAAATACACTTTCATTTGAATGCTTTTGCAGAGCTTCCACCAACTGGGATTTTACTGGAATTTCAGCAAATATTTTTTCACGCGATCTTGTAGATTCTCAGCAAGGATTTGAGTATACCAGTGGCACATGCCTGGCCAATTGTTTTTTTTTTCTTTTAGGTTGGAGCGTTCATTGGCAGCAATAGTTTGAATTTTTAGGTTTCACTTTCTTTTCCCTTACAGGGATACATGTTTTTGAAACTCTAAATCAAACACGGTTTGTGCTAGGTGCTTGAAACATGACCCACTCAATTCGTTCTCAGTGTGCTCTCTAGGCTTTGTTCCCTATGGAAGTTGTCCTAAGCAGAGGCAAGGAGAGTACACTTTCATTTTAAAGCATTTACACAGCGTCCAAAGAACTCCAAATTTACGGGAATCTCAGCAAATATTTTTTCACCCGTTCTTGTTGATACTTGGCAGGAAACATGAGCATACCAGTTACACGTGGCTGCCCAAATTTCATTCTTGTATGTTGAAGGGTTCATTTATATATTTTTAGATTTCACTTCATTTTTCCTTATAGGGATACATGCATTTGGAACCCTAAATGAAGTAGGGTTTGGGCTAGCTACTTTAAAAAAGACATAGTAAACTAGTTCTCAGTGCACTCTCTATGTTTTCTGCCTTGTTGATGGATCCCTAAGTACAGGCAAGGAAAATGCACTTTCAATTGAAAGCTTCCACAGGACGTCGAGTTTACTGGAATATCAGCTACCATTTTGTCACCCAATCTTCTTGCTACTCTTCAAGAAAGATTTGTACTCCAGTTGCACTTGGCTGCCCAAATCTTGTTTTTCTAGGTTGAAGTGTTCTTTGGCAGGAACACGTTGAAATTTTAGTTGTCACTTCATGTTCCCCTATTGGAATACATGCATTTGGAACTCTAAATCAAACACAGTTTGTGCTAGTGGCTTGAATCTTTCCTCTCTCAATTAGTTCTAAGCTGGCTCTCTATGCATTGTTCCCTGTTGAAGTAGCCCTAAGCACAGGCAAGGAAAATACACTTTCATTTGAAAGCATTTGTAGTACTTCCAGAGAACTCCGAGTTGATGGGAATCTCAGCAAATATTTTTTCACCAGATCTTGTTGCTACTTGGCAAGCAAGATGACTATACCAGTCGTACTTGGCTGCCCAAATTTTGTTCTTCTAGGTTGAAGTGTTCTGTGGCAGGAACACTTTGAATTTTTAGGTTTCACTTCATTTTCCCATATAGGGATACAGACATTTGGAACTCTAAATCAAACATGGTTTGTGCTAGTTGTTTGAAACTTGACTCATTCAATTAATTCTTAGTGGGTTCTTTATGTTTTGTTCCCTATTTTAGTGGCCCTTAGAAGAGGCAAGGAAAATACACTTTCATTTGAAAGCGTTGACAGAGCTTCCACAGAACTTGGATTTTACTGGAATTTCACCAAGTATTTGTTCAACCAATCTTTTGGTACTCAGAAAGGAAGATGAGTATACCAGTTGCACTTAGATGCCCAAATTTCATTCTTCTAGGTTGAAGTATTCATTGTCAGGAACACATTGAATTTTGATATTTCACTTTGTTTTCCCCTCTAGGGATACATGCACTTGGAACTCTAAATCAAACACGGTTTGTGCTAGCTGCTTGAATCTTCACTCACTCAATTGGTTTTAAGTGTTTTCTGTATGCTTTTTTCCCTGTTGGTGTAGCCCTAAGCAGAAGCAAGGAAAATACACTTTCTTTTGAAAGCGTTTGCAGAGCTTCCACAGAACTCGGAGATTACTGGAATTTCAGCAAATATTTTTTCACCCGATCTTGTTGATACTTGGCAGGAAAGATGACTATACCATTTCCACTAAGCAGCCCAAATTTGGTTCTTCTAGGTTGAAGCATTTGTTTTTAGTAACACTTTGAATTTTTAGGTTTCACTTCGTTTTCCCTTATAGGGATACATGCATTTGGAACTCTAAATCAAACACAGTTTCTGCTAGGTGCTTGAAACTTGACTCACTCAATTAGTTCTTGGTGCACTCTTTACGTTTTGTTCCCCGTTGAAGGGGCCCTGAGTAGAGGAAAGGACAATACACTTTCATTTGAAATCATTTGCATAGCTTCCACAGAAATCCGAGTTTACTGGAATCTCAGCAAATATTTTTTCACCCAATCTTGGGAATACTCATGAGGAAACATGAATATACCAGTTGAACTTGGCTGCCCAAATTTCGTTCTTCTATGTTGTAGCGTTCATTGGCAGGAATACATTGAATTCTTCAGTTTCACTTCGTTCTCCCCTATAGGGATACAGGCATTTGGAACTCTACATCAAACAGGATTTCTGCTAGCTGCTTGAAACTTGACTCAGTCAATTAGTTATCAGTGCCCTCTCTATGCTTTGTTCCCTGTTTAAGTACCTGTAAGCAGAGCCCATGAAAATACACTTTCCTTTGAAAGCGTTTGCAGACCTTCCACAGAACTCTGATTTTACTGGAATTTCAGCGAATGTTTTTTCTCCCAATCTTGGTAATACTTGGCAAGGATTATCACTATACCCGTTGCACTAGGCTGCTGAAATTTCTTTCTTCAAGCTTGAAGCGTTCGTTGGCTGTAACACTTTGAAGTTTAAGGGTTCACTTCGTTTTACCCTATTGGAATATGTGAATTTGGATCTCTAAATCAAACACGGTTTTTGCTAGCTGCTTAATAATTGACTCAATCAATGAGTTCTAAGTGCGCTCTCTATGCTTTGTGCCCTTATGAAGTAGCCATTAGAATAGGCAAGACAAATACACTGTAATTTCAGCGTTTGCAGAGCAACTGCAGAACTCTGAGTTTACTGGAATCTCAACAAATATTTTTTCAAACGATCTTTTTGATGATTGCTGGAAAGATGCGTATACCATTTGCACTTGACCATCCAAGTTTTGTTCTTTCAGGTTGTAGCATTCACTTTCAGGAACACTTTGTATTTTTAGGTGTCACTTCGTTTTCCCCTATAGGGATACATGCAATTTGGAAATCTAAATCAAACATGGTTTGTGCTAGCTGCTTGAAACTTGACTCAGTTATTTAGTTCTCAGTGTGTTCACTTTGCTTTTTGCTCTTTTGAATTTGCACTAAGCAGAGGCAAGGAAAATACACTTTCATTTGAATGCTTTTGCAGAGCTTCCACAAACTGGGATTTTACTGGAATTTCAGCAAATATTTTTTCACGCGATCTTGTAGATTCTCAGCAAGGATTTGAGTATACCAGTGGCACATGCCTGGCCAATTGTTTTTTTTTCTTTTAGGTTGGAGCGTTCATTGGCAGCAATAGTTTGAATTTTTAGGTTTCACTTTCTTTTCCCTTACAGGGATACATGTTTTTGAAACTCTAAATCAAACACGGTTTGTGCTAGGTGCTTGAAACATGACCCACTCAATTCGTTCTCAGTGTGCTCTCTAGGCTTTGTTCCATATGGAAGTTGTCCTAAGCAGAGGCAAGGAAAGTACACTTTCATTTTAAAGCATTTACACAGCGTCCACAGAACTCCGAATTTACGGGAATCTCAGCAAATATTTTTTCACCCGTTCTTGTTGATACTTGGCAGGAAACATGAGCATATCAGTTACACGTGGCTGCCCAAATTTCATTCTTGTATGTTGAAGGGTTCATTTATATATTTTTAGATTTCACTTCATTTTTCCTTATACGGATACATGCATTTGGAACCCTAAATGAAGAAGGGTTTGGGCTAGCTACTTTAAAAAAGACATAGTAAACTAGTTCTCAGTGCACTCTCTATGTTTTCTGCCTTGTTGATGGATCCCTAAGTATAGGCAAGGAAAATGCACTTTCAATTGAAAGCTTCCACAGGACTTCGAGTTTACTGAAATATCAGCTACCATTTTGTCACCCAATCTTCTTGCTACTCTTCAAGAAAGATTTGTACTCCAGTTGCACTTGGCTGCCCAAATCTTGTTTTTCTAGGTTGAAGTGTTCTTTGGCAGGAACACGTTGAAATTTTAGTTGTCACTTCATGTTCCCCTATTGGAATACATGCATTTGGAACTCTAAATCAAACACAGTTTGTGCTAGTGGCTTGAATCTTTCCTCTCTCAATTAGTTCTAAGCTGGCTCTCTATGCATTGTTCCCTGTTGAAGTAGCCCTAAGCACAGGCAAGGAAAATACACTTTCATTTGAAAGCATTTGTAGTACTTAAAGAGAACTCCGAGTTGATGGGAATCTCAGCAAATATTTTTTCACCAGATCTTGTGGATACTTGGCAAGCAAGATGACTATACCAGTCGTACTTGGCTGCCCAAATTTTGTTCTTCTAGGTTGAAGTGTTCTGTGGCAGGAACACTTTGAATTTTTAGGTTTCACTTCATTTAGTCCTAGAGGGATACACGCACTTGGAACTCTAAATCATATTCAGTTTGTGCTACCTTCTTGTAACTTTACTCAGTCAATTAGTTCTCATTGTGCTCTCTGTGCTTAGTTCCCTGATGAAGTAGACCTAAGCCAAGGCCAGAAAAATACACTTTCATTTGAAAGCATTTGTAGAACTTCCAAAGGACTCTGAGTTTACTGGAATCTCAGAAAATATTTTTTCACCCGTTCTTCTTAATGCTCATCAAGGATTATGTGTATACCAGTTGCACATGGCTGCCCAAATTGCTTTCTTCTAGGTAGAAGTGTTAGTTTGCAGGTACACTTTGAATTTTTAGGTTTCACTTCATTTTCCCATATAGGGATACAGACATTTGGAACTCTAAATCAAACACGGTTTGTGCTAGTTGTTTGAAACTTGACTCATTCAATTAATTCTTAGTGGGTTCTTTATGTTTTGTTCCCTATTTTAGTGGCCCTTAGAAGAGGCAAGGAAAATACACTTTCATTTGAAAGCGTTGACAGAGCTTCCACAGAACTTGGATTTTACTGGAATTTCACCAAGTATTTGTTCAACCAATCTTTTGGTACTCAGAAAGGAAGATGAGTATACCAGTTGCACTTAGATGCCCAAATTTCATTCTTCTAGGTTGAAGTATTCATTGTCAGGAACACATTGAATTTTGATATTTCACTTTGTTTTCCCCTCTAGGGATACATGCACTTGGAACTCTAAATCAAACACGGTTTGTGCTAGCTGCTTGAATCTTCACTCACTCAATTGGTTTTAAGTGTTTTCTGTATGCTTTTTTCCCTGTTGGTGTAGCCCTAAGCAGAAGCAAGGAAAATACACTTTCTTTTGAAAGCGTTTGCAGAGCTTCCACAGAACTCGGAGATTACTGGAATTTCAGCAAATATGTTTTCACCCGATCTTGTTGATACTTGGCAGGAAAGATGACTATACCATTTCCACTTAGCAGCCCAAATTTGGTTCTTCTAGGTTGAAGCATTTGTTTTTAGTAACACTTTGAATTTTTAGGTTTCACTTCGTTTTCCCCTATAGGGATACATGCATTTGGAACTCTAAATCAAACACAGTTTCTGCTAGGTGCTTGAAACTTGACTCACTCAATTAGTTCTTGGTGCACTCTTTACGTTTTGTTCCCCGTTGAAGGGGCCCTGAGTAGAGGAAAGGACAATACACTTTCATTTGAAATCATTTGCATAGCTTCCACAGAAATCCGAGTTTACTGGAATCTCAGCAAATATTTTTTCACCCAATCTTGGGAATACTCATGAGGAAACATGAATATACCAGTTGAACTTGGCTGCCCAAATTTCGTTCTTCTATGTTGTAGCGTTCATTGGCAGGAATACATTGAATTCTTCAGTTTCACTTCGTTCTCCCCTATAGGGATACAGGCATTTGGAACTCTACATCAAACAGGATTTCTGCTAGCTGCTTGAAACTTGACTCAGTCAATTAGTTATCAGTGCCCTCTCTATGCTTTGTTCCCTGTTTAAGTACCTATAAGCAGAGCCCATGAAAATACACTTTCCTTTGAAAGCGTTTGCAGACCTTCCACAGAACTCTGATTTTACTGGAATTTCAGCGAATGTTTTTTCTCCCAATCTTGGTAATACTTGGCAAGGATTATCACTATACCCGTTGCACTAGGCTGCTGAAATTTCTTTCTTCAAGCTTGAAGCGTTCGTTGGCTGTAACACTTTGAAGTTTAAGGGTTCACTTCGTTTTACCCTATTGGAATATGTGAATTTGGATCTCTAAATCAAACACGGTTTTTGCTAGCTGCTTAATAATTGACTCAATCAATGAGTTCTAAGTGCGCTCTCTATGCTTTGTGCCCTTATGAAGTAGCCATTAGAATAGGCAAGACAAATACACTGTAATTTCAGCGTTTGCAGAGCAACTGCAGAACTCTGAGTTTACTGGAATCTCAACAAATATTTTTTCAAACGATGTTTTTGATGATTGCTGGAAAGATGCGTATACCATTTGCACTTGACCATCCAAGTTTTGTTCTTTCAGGTTGTAGCATTCACTTTCAGGAACACTTTGTATTTTTAGGTGTCACTTCGTTTTCCCCTATAGGGATACATGCAATTTGGAAATCTAAATCAAACATGGTTTCTGCTAGATGCTTGAAACTTGACTCAGTTATTTAGTTCTCAGTGTGTTCACTTTGCTTTTTGCTCTTTTGAATTTGCACTAAGCAGAGGCAAGGAAAATACACTTTCATTTGAATGCTTTTGCAGAGCTTCCACAAACTGGGATTTTACTGGAATTTCAGCAAATATTTTTTCACGCGATCTTGTAGATTCTCAGCAAGGATTTGAGTATACCAGTGGCACATGCCTGGCCAATTGTTTTTTTTTCTTTTAGGTTGCAGCGTTCATTGGCAGCAATAGTTTGAATTTTTAGGTTTCACTTTCTTTTCCCTTACAGGGATACATGTTTTTCAAACTCTAAATCAAACACGGTTTGTGCTAGGTGCTTGAAACATGACCCACTCAATTCGTTCTCAGTGTGCTCTCTAGGCTTTGTTCCCTATGGAAGTTGTCCTAAGCAGAGGCAAGGAAAGTACACTTTCTTTTTAAAGCATTTACACAGCGTCCACAGAACTCCGAATTTACGGGAATCTCAGCAAATATTTTTTCACCCGTTCTTGTTGATACTTGGCAGGAAACATGAGCATACCAGTTACACGTGGCTGCCCAAATTTCATTCTTGTATGTTGAAGGGTTCATTTATATATTTTTAGATTTCACTTCATTTTTCCTTATAGGGATACATGCATTTGGAACCCTAAATGAAGTAGGGTTTGGGCTAGCTACTTTAAAAAAGACATAGTAAACTAGTTCTCAGTGCACTCTCTATGTTTTCTGCCTTGTTGATGGATCCCTAAGTACAGGCAAGGAAAATGCACTTTCAATTGAAAGCCTCCACAGGACTTCGAGTTTACTGGACTATCAGCTACCATTTTGTCACCCAATCTTCTTGCTACTCTTCAAGAAAGATTTGTACTCCAGTTGCACTTGGCTGCCCAAATCTTGTTTTTCTAGGTTGAAGTGTTCTTTGGCAGGAACACGTTGAAATTTTAGTTGTCACTTCATGTTCCCCTATTGGAATACATGCATTTGGAACTCTAAATCAAACACAGTTTGTGCTAGTGGCTTGAATCTTTCCTCTCTCAATTAGTTCTAAGCTGGCTCTCTATGCATTGTTCCCTGTTGAAGTAGCCCTAAGCACAGGCAAGGAAAATACACTTTCATTTGAAAGCATTTGTAGTACTTCCAGAGAACTCCGAGTTGATGGGAATCTCAGCAAATATTTTTTCACCAGATCTTGTTAATACTTGGCAAGCAAGATGACTATACCAGTCGTACTTGGCTGCCCAAATTTTGTTCTTCTAGGTTGAAGTGTTCTGTGGCAGGAACACTTTGAATTTTTAGGTTTCACTTCATTTAGTCCTAGAGGGATACACGCACTTGGAACTCTAAATCATATTCAGTTTGTGCTAGCTTCTTGTAACTTTACTCAGTCAATTAGTTCTCATTGTGCTCTCTGTGCTTAGTTCCCTGATGAAGTAGACCTAAGCCAAGGCCAGAAAAATACACTTTCATTTGAAAGCATTTGTAGAACTTCCAAAGGACTCTGAGTTTACTGGAATCCCAGAAAATATTTTTTCACCCGTTCTTCTTAATGCTCATCAAGGATTATGTGTAAACCAGTTGCACATGGCTGCCCAAATTGCTTTCTTCTAGGTAGAAGTGTTAGTTTGCAGGTACACTTTGAATTTTTAGGTTTCACTTCATTTTCCCATATAGGGATACAGACATTTGGAACTCTAAATCAAACACGGTTTGTGCTAGTTGCTTGAAACTTGACTCATTCAATTAATTCTTAGTGGGCTCTTTATGTTTTGTTCCCTATTGTAGTGGCCCTTAGAAGAGTCAAGGAAAATACCCTTTCATTGGAAAGCGTTGACAGAGCTTCCACAGAACTTGGATTTTACTGGAATTTCACCAAGTATTTGTTCAACCAATCTTTTGGTACTCGGAAAGGAAGATGAGTATACCAGTTGCACTTAGATGCCCAAATTTCACTCTTCTAGGTTGAAGTATTCATTGTCAGGAACACATTGAATTTTGATATTTCACTTTGTTTTCCCCTCTAGGGATACATGCACTTGGAACTCTAAATCAAACACGGTTTGTGCTAGCTGCTTGAATCTTCACTCACTCAATTGGTTTTAAGTGTTTTCTGTATGCTTTTTTCCCTGTTGGTGTAGCCCTAAGCAGAAGCAAGGAAAATACACTTTCTTTTGAAAGCGTTTGCAGAGCTTCCACAGAACTCAGAGATTACTGGAATTTCAGCAAATATGTTTTCACCCGATCTTGTTGATACTTGGCAGGAAAGATGACTATACCATTTCCACTTAGCAGCCCAAATTTGGTTCTTCTAGGTTGAAGCATTTGTTTTTAGGAACACTTTGAATTTTTAGGTTTCACTTCGTTTTCCCCTCTAAGGATACATGCATTTGGAACTCTAAATCAAACACAGTTTCTGCTAGGTGCTTGAAACTTGACTCACTCAATTAGTTCTTGGTGCACTCTTTACGTTTTGTTCCCCATTGAAGTGGCCCTGAGTAGAGGCAAGGACAATACACTTTCATTTGAAATCATTTGCATAGCTTCCACAGAAATCCGAGTTTACTGGAATCTCAGCAAATATTTTTTCATCCAATCTTGGGAATACTCATGAGGAAACATGTATATACCAGTTGAACTTGGCTGCCCAAATTTCGTTCTTCTATGTTGTAGCGTTCATTGGCAGGAATACATTGAATTCTTCAGTTTCACTTCGTTCTCCCCTATAGGGATAAAGGCATTTGGAACTCTACATCAAACAGGATTTCTGCCAGCTGCTTGAAACTTGACTAGGTCAATTAGTTATCAGTGCCCTCTTTATGCTTTGTTCCCTGTTTAAGTACCTATAAGCAGAGCCCATGAAAATACACTTTCCTTTGAAAGCGTTTGCAGACCTTCCACAGAACTCTGATTTTACTGGAATTTCAGCGAATGTTTTTTCTCCCAATCTTGGTAATACTTGGCAAGGATTATCATTATACCCGTTGCACTTGGCTGCTGAAATTTCTTTCTTCAAGCTTGAAGCGTTCGTTGGCTGTAACACTTTGAAGTTTAAGGGTTCACTTCGTTTTACCCTATAGGAATATGTGAATTTGGATCTCTAAATCAAACACGGTTTTTGCTAGCTGCTTAAAAATTGACTCAATCAATGAGTTCTAAGTGCGCTCTCTATGCTTTGTGCCCTTATGAAGTAGCCATTAGAATTGGCAAGACAAATACACGGTAATTTCAGCGTTTGCAGAGCAACTGCAGAACTCTGAGTTTACTGGAATCTCAACAAATATTTTTTCAAACGATCTTTTGGATGATTGCTGGAAAGATGCGTATACCATTTGCACTTGACCATCCAAGTTTTGTTCTTTCAGGTTGTAGCATTCACTTTCAGGAACACTTTGTATTTTTAGGTGTCACTTCGTTTTCCCCTATAGGGATACATGCAATTTGGAAATCTAAATCAAACATGGTTTGTGCTAGCTGCTTGAAACTTGACTCAGTTATTTAGTTCTCAGTGTGTTCACTTTGCTTTTTGCTCTTTTGAATTTGCACTAAGCAGAGGCAAGGAAAATACACTTTCATTTGAATGCTTTTGCAGAGCTTCCACAAACTGGGATTTTACTGGAATTTCAGCAAATATTTTTTCACGCAATCTTGTAGATTCTCAGCAAGGATTTGAGTATACCAGTCGCACATGCCTGGCCAATTGTTTTTTTTTTTTCTTTTAGGTTGGAGCGTTCATTGGCAGCAATAGTTTGAATTTTTAGGTTTCACTTTCTTTTCCCTTACAGGGATACATGTTTTTGAAACTCTAAATCAAACACGGTTTGTGCTAGGTGCTTGAAACATGACCCACTCTATTCGTTCTCAGTGTGCTCTCTAGGCTTTGTTCCCTATGGAAGTTGTCCTAAGCAGAGACAAGGAAAGTACCCTTTCATTTTAAAGCACTTACACTGCGTCCACAGAACTTCGAATTTACGGAATCTCAGCAAATATTTTTTCACCCGTTCTTGTTGATACTTGGCAGGAAACATGAGCATACCAGTTACACGTGGCTGCCCAAATTTCATTCTTGTATGTTGAAGGGTTCATTTATATATTTTTAGATTTCACTTCATTTTTCCTTATAGGGATACATGCATTTGGAACCCTAAATGAAGTAGGGTTTGGGCTAGCTACTTTAAAAAAGACATAGTAAAGTAGTTCTCAGTGCACTCTCTATGTTTTCTGCCTTGTTGATGGATCCCTAATTACAGGCAAGGAAAATGCACTTTCAATTTAAAGCTTCCACAGGACTTCGAGTTTACTGGTATATCAGCTACCATTTTGTCACCCAATCTTCTTGCTACTCTTCAAGAAAGATTCGTACTCCAGATGGACTTGGCTGCCCAAATCATGTTTTTCTAGGTTGAAGTGTTCTTTGGCAGGAACACGTTGAAATTTTAGTTGTCACTTCATGTTCCCCTATTGGAATACATGCATTTGGAACTCTAAATCAAACACAGTTTGTGCTAGTGGCTTGAATCTTTCCTCTCTCAATTAGTTCTAAGCTGGCTCTCTATGCATTGTTCCCTGTTGAAGTAGCCCTAAGCACAGGCAAGGAAAATACACTTTAATTTGAAAGCATTTGTAGTACTTCCAGAGAACTCCGAGTGGATGGGAATCTCAGCAAATATTTTTTCACCAGATCTTGTTGATACTTGGCAAGCAAGATGACTATACCAGTCGTACTTGGCTGCCCAAATTTTGTTCTTCTAGGTTGAAGTGTTCTGTGGCAGGAACACTTTGAATTTTTAGGTTTCACTTCATTTAGTCCTAGAGGGATACACGCACTTGGAACTCTAAATCATATTCAGTTTGTGCTAGCTTCTTGTAACTTTACTCAGTCAATTAGTTCTCATTGTGCTCTCTGTGCTTAGTTCCCTGATGAAGTAGACCTAAATCAAGGCCAGAAAAATGCACTTTCATTTGAAAGCATTTGTAGAACTTCCAAAGGACTCTGAGTTTACTGGAATCTCAGAAAATATTTTTTTCACCCGTTCTTCTTAATGCTCATCAAGGATTATGTGTATACCAGTTGCACATGGCTGCCCAAATTGCTTTCTTCTAGGTAGAAGTGTTAGTTTGCAGGTACACTTTGAATTTTTAGGTTTCACTTCATTTTCCCATATAGGGATACAGACATTTGGAACTCTAAATCAAACACGGTTTGTGCTAGTTGCTTGAAACTTGACTCATTCAATTAATTCTTAGTGGGCTCTTTATGTTTTGTTCCCTATTGTAGTGCCCCTTAGAAGAGGCAAGGAAAATACCCTTTCATTTGAAAGCGTTGAGAGAGTTCCACAGAACTTGGATTTTACTGGAATTTCACCAAGTATTTGTTCAACCAATCTTTTGGTACTCGGAAAGGAAGATGAGTATACCAGTTGCACTTAGATGCCCAAATTTCACTCTTCTAGGTTGAAGTATTCATTGTCAGGAACACATTGAATTTTGATATTTCACTTTGTTTTCCCCTCTAGGGATACATGCACTTGGAACTCTAAATCAAACACGGTTTGTGCTAGCTGCTTGAATCTTCACTCACTCAATTGGTTTTAAGTGTTTTCTGTATGCTTTTTTCCCTGTTGGTGTAGCCCTAAGCAGAAGCAAGGAAAATACACTTTCTTTTGAAAGCGTTTGCAGAGCTTCCACAGAACTCGGAGATTACTGGAATTTCAGCAAAAATGTTTTCACCCGATCTTGTTGATCCTTGGCAGGAAAGATGACTATACCATTTCCACTTAGCAGCCCAAATTTGGTTCTTCTAGGTTGAAGCATTTGTTTTTAGGAACACTTTGAATTTTTAGGTTTCACTTCGTTTTCCCCTATAGGGATACATGCATTTGGAACTCTAAATCAAACACAGTTTCTGCTAGGTGCTTGAAACTTGACTCACTCAATTAGTTCTTGGTGCACTCTTTACATTTTGTTCCCCATTGAAGTGGCCCTGAGTAGAGGCAAGGACTATACACTTTCATTTGAAATCATTTGCATAGCTTCCACAGAAATCCGAGTTTACTGGAATCTCAGCAAATATTTTTTCACCCAATCTTGGGAATACTCATGAGGAAACATGAATATACCAGTTGAACTTGGCTGCCCAAATTTCGTTCTTCTATGTTGTAGCGTTCATTGGCAGGAATACATTGAATTCTTCAGTTTCACTTCGTTCTCCCCTATAGGGATACAGGCATTTGAAACTCTACATCAAACAGGATTTCTGCTAGCTGCTTGAAACTTGACTCAGTCAATTAGTTGTCAGTGCCCTCTCTATGCTTTGTTCCCTGTTTAAGTACCTATAAGCAGAGCCCATGAAAATACACTTTCCTTTGAAAGCGTTTGCAGACCTTCCACAGAACTCTGATTTTACTGGAATTTCAGCGAAAGTTTTTTCTCCCAATCTTGGTAATACTTGGCAAGGATTATCATTATACCCGTTGCACTTGGCTGCTGAAATTTCTTTCTTCAAGCTTGAAGCGTTCGTTGGCTGTAACACTTTGAAGTTTAAGGGTTCACTTCGTTTTACCCTATAGGAATATGTGAATTTGGATCTCTAAATCAAACACGGTTTTTGCCAGCTGCTTAAAAATTGACTCAATCAATGAGTTCTAAGTGCGCTCTCTATGCTTTGTGCCCTTATGAAGTAGCCATTAGAATAGGCAAGACAAATACACTGCAATTTCAGCGTTTGCAGAGCAACTGCAGAACTCTGAGTTTACTGGAATCTCAACAAATATTTTTTCAAACGATCTTTTTGATGATTGCTGGAAAGATGCGTATACCATTTGCACTTGACCATCCAAGTTTTGTTCTTTCAGGTTGTAGCATTCACTTTCAGGAACACTTTGTATTTTAGGTGTCACTTCGTTTTCCCCTATAGGGATACATGCGATTTGGAAATCTAAATCAAACATGGTTTGTCCTAGCTGCTTAAAACGTGACTCAGTTATTTAGTTCTCAGTGTGTTCACTTTGCTTTATTCTTTTTTGAATTTGCTCTAAGCAGAGGCAAGGAAAATACACTTTCATTTGAATGCTTTTACAGAACGTCCACAAATTGGGATTTTACTGGAATTTCAGCAAATATTTTTTCACGCGATCTTGTAGATTCTCAGCACGGATTTGAGTATACCACTGGCACATGCCTGGCCAATTGTTTTTTTTTTTTTTTTCTTTTAGGTTGGAGCGTTCATTGGCAGCAATTGTTTGAATTTTTAGGTTTCACTTTCTTTTCCCTTACAGGGATACATGTTTTTGAAACTCTAAATCAAACATGGTTTTTGCTAGGTGCTTGAAACATGACACACTCAATTCTTTCTCAGTGTGCTCTCTAGGCTTTGTTCCCTACTGAAGTTGTCTTAAGCAGATGCAAGGAAAGTACACTTTTATTTTAAAGCATCTACACAGCGTCCACAGAACTCCGAATTTACGGGAATCTCAGCAAATATTTTTTCACCCGTTCTTGTTGATACTTGGCAGGAAACATGAGCATACCAGTTACACGTGGCTGCCCAAATTTCATTCTTGTATGTTGAAGGGTTCATTTATATATTTTTAGATTTCACTTCATTTTTCCTTATAGGGATACATGCATTTGGAACCCTAAATGAAGTAGGGTTTGGGCTAGCTACTTTAAAAAAGACATAGTAAACTAGTTCTCAGTGCACTCTCTATGTTTTCTGCCTTGTTGATGGATCCCTAAGTACAGGCAAGGAAAATGCACTTTCAATTGAAAGCTTCCAGAGGACTTCGAGTTTTCTGCAATATCAGCTACCATTTTGTCACCCAATCTTCTTGCTACTCTTCAAGAAAGATTTGGGTTCCAACCAAGAATTGTGTTTCCAGCGAAATTAAGCTTCAGGATGGAAGATGAAATTAAAACCTTCCACGATAAACAAAAGTTAAAAGAATTTGCAGCTAGAAAACCATCTCTTCAAAACATCCTTGGCAAAACATTACAGGAAGAGGAAATGGAAAATAACAATGAAAACCAACAGTGGGAGGTAGGACACTAAAGGGGGGAAAATAATCAAAGTGGAAAACAAACCATGTTTAGTAACATAAATAAACAAATATGGCTGGAAGAACAACCCATATCTCAATAATAACCCTAAATGTTAATGGCTTAAACTCACCAATCAAGAGACACAGGCTAGTAGAATGGATCACAAAACAAGACCCAACAATATGCTGCCTACAGGAGACGCATTTGATAGGAAAAGACATACATAGGCTGAAGGTGAAAGGTTGGGAAAAATCATATCACTCATATGGACTTCGGAAACAAGCAGGAGTATCCATACTCATATCAAATAAAATAGATTTTAAGCCAAAGTTAATCAAAAGGGATAAAGAGGGACACTACATACTGCTCAAGGGAACCATACACCAACAAGACATAACAATCATAAATATATATGCCCCAAACAATGGTGCAGCTATGTTCATCAAACAAACTCTTCTCAAGTTCAAGAGTCTAATAGACCACCATACAATAATCATGGGAGACTTCAACACACCTCTCTCACCAATGGACAGATCTTCCAAACAAAAGTTGAATAAGGAAACTATAGAACTCAATAACACAATTAATAACCTAGACTTAATTGACATATATAGAATATACCACCCAACATCAAACAGTTACACTTTTTTCTCAGCAGCACATGGATCCTTCTCAAAAATAGATCATATATTATGTCACAGGGAAACTCTTAGACAATACAAAGGAGTAGAGATAATACCATGCATCCTATCTGATCATAATGGAATGGAACTGAAAATCAACGATAAAAGAAGGAAGGAAAAAGAATATATCACTTGGAGAATGAACAATAGGTTACTGAATGATCAATGGGTTATAGAAGACATCAAGGAGGAAATTAAAAAATTCTTAGAGATTAATGAAAACACAGACACAACATATCGGAATCTATGGGACACATTGAAAGCAGTTCTAAGAGGAAAATTCATTGCTTGGAGTTCATTCCTTAAAAAAAGAAAAAACCAACAAATAAATGATCTCATACTTCATCTCAAAATCCTAGAAAAAGAAGAGCAAAACAACAGCAAAAGAAGTAGAAGGCAAGAAATAATTAAAATCAGAGCTGAAATCAATGAAATCGAAACAAAAGAAACAATTGAAAAAATTGACAAAACTAAAAGTTGGTTCTTTGAAAAAATCAACAAAATCGACAGACCCTTAGCCATGCTAGCGAAGAGAAGAAGAGAGAGAACTCAAATCACTAACATACGGGATGAAAGAGGCAATATCACAACAGACACTTCAGAAATACAGAAGATAATCAAAAATTATTTTGAATCCTTATACTCCAATAAATTAGAAGATAGTGAAGGCATAGATAAATTTCTGAAGTCATATGATCTGCCCAGATTGAGTCAGGAGGATATAGACAACCTAAACAGACCAATATCAATTGAGGAAATAGAAGAAACCATCAAAAGACTACCAACTAAGAAAAGCCCAGGACCGGATGGGTATACAGCAGAGTTTTACAAAACCTTTAAAGAGGAACTAATACCAATACTTTTCAAGCTACTTCGGGAAATAGAAAAAGAGGGAGAACTTCCAAATTCATTCTACGAGGCCAACATCACCCTGATACCTAAACCAGACAAAGACACTTCAAAGAAAGAAAACTACAGACCAATATCTCTAATGAACCTAGATGCAAAAATCCTCAATAAAATTCTGGCCACTCGGATACAAAGGCACATCAAAAAAATTGTGCACCATGATCAAGTAGGATTCATCCCTGGGATGCAAGGCTGGTTCAATATAAGGAAATCAATAAATGTTATTCACCACATCAATAGACTTAAAAATAAGAACCATATGATCATCTCGATAGATGCGGAAAAAGCATTCGACAAAGTACAGCATCCCTTTATGTTCAAAACTCTAGAAAAACTAGGGATAACAGGAACATACCTCAATATTGTAAAAGCAATCTATGCTAAGCCTCAGGCTAGCATCATTCTGAATGGAGAAAAATTGAAGGCATTCCCTCTAAAATCTGGAACAAGACAGGGATGCCCTCTCTCACCACTTCTGTTCAACATAGTTCTCGAAACACTGGCCAGAGCAATTAGACAGACGAAAGAAATTAAAGGCATCAAAATAGGAAAAGAAGAACTTAAATTATCACTATTTGCAGATGACATGATTCTATACCTAGCAGACCCAAAAGGGTCTACAAAGAAACTATTAGAGCTAATAAATGAATTCAGCAAAGTGGCAGGATATAAAATCAACACGCATAAATCAAAGGCATTCCTGTATATCAGCGACAAATCCTCTGAAATGGAAATGAGGACAACCACTCCATTCACAATATCTTCAAAAAAAATAAAATACTTAGGAATCAACCTAACAAAAGAGGTGAAAGACTTATACAATGAAAACTACAGAACCCTAAAGAGAGAAATAGAAGAAGATCTTAGAAGATGGAAAAATATACCCTGTTCATGGATAGGCAGAACTAACATCATCAAAATGGCGATATTACCAAAAGTTCTCTATAGGTTTAATGCAATGCCAATCAAAATCCCAACGGCATTTCTTGTAGAAATAGAGAAAGCAATCATGAAATTCATATGGAAAAATAAAAGACCCAGAATAGCAAAAACAATGCTAAGCAGGAAGTGTGAATCAGGCGGTATAGCGATACCAGACTTCAAACTATATTACAGAGCAATAGTAACAAAAACAGCATGGTACTGGTACCAAAACAGGCGGGTGGACCAATGGTACAGAATAGAGGACACAGAAACCAATCCACAAAACTACAACTATCTTATATTTGATAAAGGGTCTAAAAGCATGCAATGGAGGAAGGATAGCATCTTCAACAAATGGTGCTGGGAAAACTGGAAATCCATATGCAACAAAATGAAACTGAATCCCTTTCTCTCGCCATGCACAAAAGTTAATTCAAAATGGATCAAGGAGCTTGATATCAAATCAGAGACGCGCCGTCTGATAGAAGAAAAAGTTGGCTACGATCTACAGTCGGTGGGGTCGGGCTCCAAATTCCTCAATAGGACACCCATAGCACAAAAGTTAATAACTAGAATCAACAAATGGGACTTACTCAAACTAAAAAGTTTTTTCTCAGCAAAAGATACAATAAGAGAGGTAAATAGAGAGCCTACAACCTGGGAACAAATCTTTACTCCTCACACTTCAGATAGAGCCCTAATATCCAGAGTATACAAAGAGCTCAAAAAATTAGACAATAAGAGAACAAACAACCCAATCAACAAATGGGCCAAGGACCTGAACAGACACTTCTCAGAGGAGGACATACAGTCAATCAACAAGTACATGAAAAAATGCTCACCATCTCTAGCAGTCAGAGAAATGCAAATCAAAACCACCCTAAGATACCATCTCACTCCAGTTAGATTGGCAGCCATTATGAAGTCAAACAACAACAAGTGCTGGCGAGGATGTGGGGAAAAGGGTACACTTGTACATTGCTGGTGGGACTGCAAATTGGTGCAGCCAATTTGGAAAGCAGTATGGAGATTTCTTGGAAAGCTGGGAATGGAGCCACCATTTGACCCAGCTATTCCCCTTCTCGGTCTATTCCCTAAAGACCTAAAAAGAGCATGCTACAGGGACACTGCTACATCGATGTTCATAGCAGCACAATTCACAATAGCTAGACTGTGGAACCAACCTAGATGCCCTTCAATGGATGAATGGATAAAAAAAATGTGGCATTTATACACAATGGAGTATTACTCTGCATTAAAAAATGACAAAATCATAGAATTTACAGGGAAATGGATGGCATTAGAGCAGATTATGCTAAGTGAAGCTAGCCAATCCCTAAAAAACAAATGTCAAATGTCTTCTTTGATATAAGGAGAGTAGCTAAGAACAGAGTAGGGTCGAAGAGCATGAGAAGAAGATTAACATTAAACAGGGATGAGAGGTGGGAGGGAAAGGGAGAGAGAAGGGAAAATGCATGGAAATGGAAGGAGACCCTCAGAGGTATACAAAAGTACATACAAGAGGAAGTGAGGGGAAGGGGAAAAATAATACAAGGGGGACAAACGAATGTCAGTAAAGGGGGCAGAGAGAGAAGAGGGGAGGGGAGGGGAGGGGAGGGGAGGGGAGGGGGGATAGTAGAGGAGAGGAAAGACAGCAGAATACAACAGACACTAGTATGGCAATATGTAAATCAATGGATGTGTAACTGATGTGATTCTGCAATCTGTATATGGGGTAAAAATGGGAGCTCATAACCCACTTGAATCAAATTGTGAAATATGATATATCAAGAACTATGTAATGTTTTGAACAGCCAACAATAAAAAAAAAAAGAAAAAAAAATATATATATATTTAAAAAAAAAAAAAAAAAAAAAAAAAAAAAAAAAGAAAGATTTGTACATAAGTTGCACTTGGCTGCCCAAATCTTGTTTTTCTAGGTTGAAGTGTTCTTTGGCGGGAACACGTTGAAATTTTAGTTGTCACTTCATGTTCCCCTATTGGAATACATGCATTTGGAACTCTAAATCAAACACAGTTTGTGCTAGTGGCTTGAATCTTTCTTTACTCTCTCAATTAGTTCTAAGCTGGCTCTCAATGCATTGTTCCCGGTTGAAGTAGCCCTAAGCACAGGCAAGGAAAATACAATTTCATTTGAAAGCATTTGTAGTACTTCCAGAGAACTCCGAGTTGATGGGAATCTCAGCAAATATTTTGTCACCAGATCTTGTTGATACTTGGCAAGCAAGATGACTATACCAGTCGTACTTGGCTGCCCAAATCTTGTTTTTCTAGGTTGAAGTGTTCTTTGGCGGGAACACGTTGAAATTTTAGTTGTCACTTCATGTTCCCCTATTGGAATACATGCATTTGGAACTCTAAATCAAACACGGTTTGTGCTAGCTGCTTGAATCTTCACTCACTCGATAGGTTTTAAGGGTTTTCTTTATGCTTTTTTCCCTGTTGGTGTAGCCCTAGCAGAAGCAAGAAAAATACACTTTCTTTTGAAAGCGTTTGCAGACCTTCCACAGAACTCTGATTTTACTGGAATTTCAGCGAATGTTTTTTCTCCCAATCTTGGTAATACTTGGCAAAAATTATCATTATACCCGTTGCACTTGGCTGCTGAAATTTCTTTCTTCAAGCTTGAAGCGTTCGGTGGCTGTTACACTTTGAAGTTTAAGGGTTCAATTCGTTTTACCCTATAGGAATATGTGAATTTGGATCTCTAAATCAAACACGGTTTTTGCTAGCTGCTTAAAAATTGACTCAATCAATGAGATCTAAGTGCACTGTCTATGCTTTCTGCCCTTATGAAGTAGCCATTAGAATAGGCAAGAAAAATACACTGTAATTTCAGCGTTTGCAGAGCAACTGCAGAACTCTGAGTTTACTGGAATCTCAACAAATACTTTTTCAAACGATCTTTTTGATGATTGCTGGAAAGATGCGTATACCATTTGCAATTGACCATCAAAGTTTTGTTCTTTCAGGTTTTAGCACTCACTTTCAGGAACACTTTGTATTTTTAGGTGTCACTTCGTTTTCCCCTATAGGGATACATGCAATTTGGAAATCTAAATCAAACATGGTTTGTGCTAGCTGCTTGAAACTTGACTCAGTTATTTAGTTCTCAGTGTGTTCACTTTGCTTTTTGCTCTTTTGAATTTGCACTAAGCAGAGGCAAGGAAAATACACTTTCATTTGAATGCTTTTGCAGAGCTTCCACAAACTGGCATTTTACTGGAATGTCAGCAAATATTTTTTCACGCGATCTTGTAGATTCTCAGCAAGGATTTGAGTATACCAGTGGCACATGCCTGGCCAATTGTTTTTTTTTTTCTTTTAGGTTGGAGCGTTCATTGGCAGCAATAGTTTAAATTTTTAGGTTTCACTTTCTTTTCCCTTACAGGGATACATGTTTTTGAAACTCTAAATCAAACACGGTTTGTGCTAGGTGCTTGAAACATGACCCACTCAATTCGTTCTCAGTGTGCCCTCTAGTCTTTGTTCCCTACTGAACTTGTCCTAAGCAGAGGCAAGGAAAGTACACTTTCATTTTAAAGCATTTACACAGCGTCCACAGAACTCCGAATTTACGGGAATCTCAGCAAATATTTTTTCACCCGTTCTTGTAGATACTTGGCAGGAAACATGAGCATACCAGTTACACGTGGCTGCCCAAATTTCATTCTTGTATGTTGAAGGGTTCATTTATATATTTTTAGATTTCGCTTCATTTTTCCTTATAGGGATACATGCATTTGGAACCCTAAATGAAGTAGGGTTTGGGCTAGCTACTTTAAAAAAGACATAGTAAACTAGTTCTCAGTGCACTCTCTATGTTTTCTGCCTTGTTGATGGATCCCTAAGTACAGGCAAGGAAAATGCACTTTCAATTGAAAGCTTCCACAAGACTTCGAGTTTACTGGAATATCAGCTACCATTTTGTCACCCAATCTTCTTGCTACTCTTCAAGAAAGATTTGTACTCCAGTTGCACTTGGCTGCCCAAATCTTGTTTTTCTAGGTTGAAGTGTTCTTTGGCAGGAACACGTTGAAATTTTAGTTGTCACTTCATGTTCCCCTATTGGAATACATGCATTTGGAACTCTAAATCAAACACAGTTTGTGCTAGTGGCTTGAATCTCTCTTTCCTCTCTCAATAAGTTCGAAGCTGGCTCTCTATGCATTGTTCCCTGTTGAAGTAGCCCTAAGCACAGGCAAGGAAAATACACTTTCATTTGAAAGCATTTGTAGTACTTCCAGAGAACTCCGAGTTGATGGGAATCTCAGCAAATATTTTTTCACCAGATCTTGTTGATACTTGGCAAGTAATATGACTATACCAGTCGTACTTGGCTGCCCAAATTTTGTTCTTCTAGGTTGAAGTGTTCTGTGGCAGGAACACTTTGAATTTTTAGGTTTCACTTCATTTAGTCCTAGAGGGATACACGCACTTGGAACTCTAAATCAAATTCAGTTTGTGCTAGCTTCTTGTAACTTTACTCAGTCAATTAGTTCTCATTGTGCTC